>NW_026989241.1:0-90083 GCF_030222135.1 Aotus nancymaae
CCAATACCGGCATATGGAAGAAACAGCAGTAAGCACTGGGAAATATCTGCTTCTAAATCCAAAACGCAGCTACCTAACAGAACGGTTGTCAATGTGTGCACTCAACTTCCAGAGTTAAACCCGGTGTGTGGATTCAGCAGTCTGCAGACCCTTTCTGTGCAGAGTCTCAAAACAGGCGTTTTCAGCCCAATACCGGCATATGGAAGAAACAGCAGTAAGCACAGGGAAATATCTGCTTCTAAATCCAAAACGCAGCTACCTAACAGAACGGTTGTCAACGTGTGCACTCAACTTCCAGAGTTAAACCTGTGTGTGGATTCAGCAGTCTGCAGACTCTTTCTGTGCAGAGTCTCAAAACAGGCGTTTTCAGACCAATACCGGCATATGGAAGAAACAGCAGTATGCACAGGGAAATATCTGCTTCTAAATCCAAAACGCAGCTACCTAACAGGAACGGTTGTCAATGTGTGCACTCAACTTCCAGAGTTAAACCGTGTGTGGATTCAGCAGTCTGCAGACCCTTTCTGTGCAGAGTCTCAAAACAGGCGTTTTCAGCCCAATACCGGCATATGGAAGAAACAGCAGTAAGCACAGGGAAATATCTGCTTCTAAATCCAAAACGCAGCTACCTAACAGAACGGTTGTCAATGTGTGCACTCAACTTCCAGAGTTAAACGCGTGTGTGGATTCAGCAGTCTGCAGACCCTTTCTGTGCAGAGTCTCAAAAAAGGCGTTTTCAGCCCAATACCGGCATATGGAAGAAACAGCAGTAAACACAGGGAAATATCTGCTTCTAAATCCAAAACGCAGCTACCTAACAGAACGGTTGTCAATGTGTGCACTCAACTTCCAGAGTTAAACCCGTGTGTGGGTTCAGCAGTCTGCAGACGCTTTCTGTGCAGAGTCTCAAAACAGGCGTTTTCAGCCCAATACCGGCATATGGAAGAAACAGCAGTAAGCACAGGGAAATATCTGCTTCTAAATCCAAAACGCAGCTACCTAACAGAACGGTTGTCATTGTGTGCACTCAACTTCCAGAGTTAAACCCGTGTGTGGATTCAGCAGTCTGCAGACCCTTTCTGTGCAGAGTCTAACAACAGGCGTTTTCAGCCCAATACCGGCATTTGGAAGAAACAACAGTAAGCACTGGGAAATATCTGCTTCTAAATCCAAAACGCAGCTACCTAACAGAACGGTTGTCAATGTGTGCACTCAACTTCCAGAGTTAAACCGGTGTGTGGATTCAGCAGTCTGCAGACCCTTTCTGTGCAGAGTCTCAAAACAGGCGTTTTCAGCCCAATACCGGCATATGGAAGAAACAGCAGTCAGCACAGGGAAATATCTGCTTCTAAATCCAAAACGCAGCTACCTAACAGAACGGTTGTCAATGTGTGCACTCAACTTCCAGAGTTAAACCCCTGTGTGGATTTAGCAGTCTGCAGACCCTTTCTGTGCAGAGTCTCAAAACAGGCGTTTTCAGCCCAATACCGGCATATGGAAGAAACAGCAGTAAGCACTGGGAAATATCTGCTTCTAAATCCAAAACGCAGCTACCTAACAGAACGGTTGTCAATGTGTGCACTCAACTTCCAGAGTTAAACCCGTGTGTGGATTCAGCAGTCTGCAGACCCTTTCTGTGCAGAGTCTCAAAACAGGCGTTTTCAGCCCAATACCGGCATATGGAAGAAACAGCAGTAAGCACAGGGAAATATCTGCTTCTAAATCCAAAACGCAGCTACCTAACAGAACGGTTGTCAACGTGTGCACTCAACTTCCAGAGTTAAACCTGTGTGTGGATTCAGCAGTCTGCAGACTCTTTCTGTGCAGAGTCTCAAAACAGGCGTTTTCAGACCAATACCGGCATATGGAAGAAACAGCAGTATGCACAGGGAAATATCTGCTTCTAAATCCAAAACGCAGCTACCTAACAGAACGGTTGTCAATGTGTGCACTCAACTTCCAGAGTTAAACCGTGTGTGGATTCAGCAGTCTGCAGACCCTTTCTGTGCAGAGTCTCAAAACAGGCGTTTTCAGCCCAATACCGGCATATGGAAGAAACAGCAGTAAGCACAGGGAAATATCTGCTTCTAAATCCAAAACGCAGCTACCTAACAGAACGGTTGTCAATGTGTGCACTCAACTTCCAGAGTTAAACGCGTGTGTGGATTCAGCAGTCTGCAGACCCTTTCTGTGCAGAGTCTCAAAAAAGGCGTTTTCAGCCCAATACCGGCATATGGAAGAAACAGCAGTAAACACAGGGAAATATCTGCTTCTAAATCCAAAACGCAGCTACCTAACAGAACGGTTGTCATTGTGTGCACTCAACTTCCAGAGTTAAACCCGTGTGTGGATTCAGCAGTCTGCAGACCCTTTCTGTGCAGAGTCTAACAACAGGCGTTTTCAGCCCAATACCGGCATTTGGAAGAAACAGCAGTAAGCACTGGGAAATATCTGCTTCTAAATCCAAAACGCAGCTACCTAACAGAACGGTTGTCAATGTGTGCACTCAACTTCCAGAGTTAAACCGGTGTGTGGATTCAGCAGTCTGCAGACCCTTTCTGTGCAGAGTCTCAAAGCAGGCGTTTTCAGCCCAATACCGGCATATGGAAAAAACAGCAGTAAGCACTGGGAAATATCTGCTTCTAAATCCAAAACGCAGCTACCTAACAGAACGGTTGTCAATGTGTGCACTCAACTTCCAGAGTTAAACTCGTGTGTGGATTCAGCAGTCTGCAGACCCTTTCTGTGCAGAGTCTCAAAACAGGCGTTTTCAGCCCAATACCGGCATATGGAAGAAACAGCAGTAAGCACAGGGAAATATCTTCTTCTAAATCCAAAACGCAGCTACCTAACAGAACGTTTGTCAATGTGTGCACTCAACTTCCAGAGTTAAACCCGTGTGTGGATTCAGCAGTCTGCAGACACTTTCTGTGCAGAGTCTCAAAACATGCGTTTTCAGCCCAATACCGGCATATGGAAGAAACAGCAGTAAGCACAGGGAAATATCTGCTTCTAAATCCAAAACGCAGCTACCTAACAGAACGGTTGTCAATGTGTGCACTCAACTTCCAGAGTTAAACCCGTGTGTGGATTCAGGAGTCTGCAGACCCTTTCTGTGCAGAGTCTCAAAACAGGCGTTTTCAGCCCAATACCGGCATATGGAAGAAACAGCAGTAAGCACTGGGAAATATCTGCTTCTAAATCCAAAACGCAGCTACCTAACAGAACGGTTGTCAATGTGTGCACTCAACTTCCAGAGTTAAAGCCGTGTGTGGATTCAGCAGTCTGCAGACCCTTTCTGTGCAGAGTCTCAAAACAGGCGTTTTCAGCCCAATACCGGCATATGGAAGAAACAGCAGTAAGCACAGGGAAATATCTGCTTCTAAATCCAAAACGCAGCTACCTAACAGAACGGTTGTCAATGTGTGCACTCAACTTCCAGAGTTAAACCCGTGTGTGGATTCAGCAGTCTGCAGACCCTTTCTGTGCAGAGTCACAAAACAGGCGTTTTCAGCCCAATACCGGCATATGGAAGAAACAGCAGTAAGCACAGGGAAATATCTGCTTCTAAATCCAAAACGCAGCTACCTAACAGAACGGTTGTGAATGTGTGCACTCAACTTCCAGAGTTAAACGCGTGTGTGGATTCAGCAGTCTGCAGACCCTTTCTGTGCAGAGTCTCAAAACAGGCGTTTTCAACCGAATACCGGCATATGGAAGAAACAGCAGTAAGCACTGGGAAATATGTGCTTCTAAATCCAAAACGCAGCTACCTAACAGAACGGTTGTCAATGTGTGCACTCAACTTCCAGAGTTAAACCCGTGTGTGGATTCAGCAGTCTGCAGACCCTTTCTGTGCAGAGTCTCAAAACAGGCGTTTTCAGCCCAATACCGGCATATGGAAGAAACAGCAGTAAGCACAGGGAAATATCTGCTTCTAAATCCAAAACGCAGCTACCTAACAGAACGGTTGTCAATGTGTGCACTCAACTTCCAGAGTTAAACGCGTGTGTGGATTCAGCAGTCTGCAGACCCTTTCTGTGCAGAGTCTCAAAAAAGGCGTTTTCAGCCCAATACCGGCATATGGAAGAAACAGCAGTAAACACAGGGAAATATCTGCTTCTAAATCCAAAACGCAGCTACCTAACAGAACGGTTGTCAATGTGTGCACTCAACTTCCAGAGTTAAACCCGTGTGTGGGGTTCAGCAGTCTGCAGACGCTTTCTGTGCAGAGTCTCAAAACAGGCGTTTTCAGCCCAATACCGGCATATGGAAGAAACAGCAGTAAGCACAGGGAAATATCTGCTTCTAAATGCAAAACGCAGCTACCTAACAGAACGGTTGTCAATGTGTGCACTCAACTTCCAGAATTAAACCCGTGTGTGGATTCAGCAGTCTGCAGACCCTTTCTGTGCAGAGTCTCAAAACAGGCGTTTTCAGCCCAATACCGGCATATGGAAGAAACAGCAGTAAGCACTGGGAAATATGTGCTTCTAAATCCAAAACGCAGCTACCTAACAGAACGGTTGTCAATGTGTGCACTCAACTTCCAGAGTTAAACCCGTGTGTGGATTCAGCAGTCTGCAGACCCTTTCTGTGCAGAGTCTCAAAACAGGCGTTTTCAGCCCAATACCGGCATATGGAAGAAACAGCAGTAAGCACAGGGAAATATCTGCTTCTAAATCCAAAACGCAGCTACCTAACAGAACGGTTGTCATTGTGTGCACTCAACTTCCAGAGTTAAACCCGTGTGTGGATTCAGCAGTCTGCAGACCCTTTCTGTGCAGAGTCTAACAACAGGCGTTTTCAGCCCAATACCGGCATTTGGAAGAAACAGCAGTAAGCACTGGGAAATATCTGCTTCTAAATCCAAAACGCAGCTACCTAACAGAACGGTTGTCAATGTGTGCACTCAACTTCCAGAGTTAAACCGGTGTGTGGATTCAGCAGTCTGCAGACCCTTTCTGTGCAGAGTCTCAAAGCAGGCGTTTTCAGCCCAATACCGGCATATGGAAGAAACAGCAGTAAGCACAGGGAAATATCTGCTTCTAAATCCAAAACGCAGCTACCTAACAGAACGGTTGTCAATGTGTGCACTCAACTTCCAGAGTTAAACCCGTGTGTGGGTTCAGCAGTCTGCAGACCCTTTCTGTGCAGAGTCTCAAAACAGGCGTTTTCAGCCCAATACCGGCATATGGAAGAAACAGCAGTAAGCACTGGGAAATATCTGCTTCTAAATCCAAAACGCAGCTAACTAACAGAACGGTTGTCAATGTGTGCACTCAACTTCCAGAGTTAAACGCGTGTGTGGATTCAGCAGTCTGCAGACCCTTTCTGTGCAGAGTCTCAAAACAGGCGTTTTCAGCCCAATACAGGCATATGGAAGAAACAGCAGTAAGCACAGGGAAATATCTGCTTCTAAATCCAAAATGAAGCTACCTAACAGAACGGTTGTCAAAGTGTGCACTCAACTTCCAAAGATAAACCCGTGTGTGGATTCAGCAGTCTGCAGACCCTTTCTGTGCAGAGTCTCAAAACAGGCGTTTTCAGCACAATACCGGCATATGGAAGAAACAGCAGTAAGCACTGGGAAATATCTGCTTCTAAATCCAAAACGCAGCTACCTAACAGAAAGGTTGTCAATGTCTGCCCTCAACTTTCAGAGATAAACCCGTTTGTGGATTCAGCAGTCTGCAGACCCTTTCTGTGCAGAGTCTCAAAACAGGCGTTTTCAGCCCAATACCGGCATATGGAAGAAACAGCAGTAAGCACTGGGAAATATCTGCTTCTAAATCCAAAACGCAGCTACCTAACAGAACGGTTGTCAATGTGTGCACTCAACTTCCAGAGTTAAAGCCGTGTGTGGATTCAGCAGTCTGCAGACCCTTTCTGTGCAGAGTCTCAAAACAGGCGTTTTCAGCCCAATACCGGCATATGGAAGAAACAGCAGTAAGCACAGGGAAATATCTGCTTCTAAATCCAAAACGCAGTTACCTAACAGAACGGTTGTCAATGTGTGCACTCAACTTCCAGAGTTAAACCCGTGTGTGGATTCAGCAGTCTGCAGACCCTTTCTGTGCAGAGTCACAAAACAGGCGTTTTCAGCCCAATACCGGCATATGGAAGAAACAGCAGTAAGCACAGGGAAATATCTGCTTCTAAATCCAAAACGCAGCTACCTAACAGAACGGTTGTGAATGTGTGCACTCAACTTCCAGAGTTAAACGCGTGTGTGGATTCAGCAGTCTGCAGACCCTTTCTGTGCAGAGTCTCAAAACAGGCGTTTTCAACCGAATACCGGCATATGGAAGAAACAGCAGTAAGCACTGGGAAATATCTGCTTCTAAATCCAAAACGCAGCTACCTAACAGAACGGTTGTCAATGTGTGCACTCAACTTCCAGAGTTAAACCCGTGTGTGGATTCAGCAGTCTGCAGACCCTTTCTGTGCAGAGTCTCAAAACAGGCGTTTTCAGCCCAATACCGGCATATGGAAGAAACAGCAGTAAGCACAGGGAAATATCTGCTTCTAAATCCAAAACGCAGCTACCTAACAGAACGGTTGTCAATGTGTGCACTCAACTTCCAGAGTTAAACGCGTGTGTGGATTCAGCAGTCTGCAGACCCTTTCTGTGCAGAGTCTCAAAAAAGGCGTTTTCAGCCCAATACCGGCATATGGAAGAAACAGCAGTAAACACAGGGAAATATCTGCTTCTAAATCCAAAACGCAGCTACCTAACAGAACGGTTGTAAATGTGTGCACTCAACTTCCAGAGTTAAACCCGTGTGTGGGTTCAGCAGTCTGCAGACGCTTTCTGTGCAGAGTCTCAAAACAGGAGTTTTCAGCCCAATACCGGCATATGGAAGAAACAGCAGTAAGCACAGGGAAATATCTGCTTCTAAATGCAAAACGCAGCTACCTAACAGAACGGTTGTCAATGTGTGCACTCAACTTCCAGAGTTAAACCCGTGTGTGGATTCAGCAGTCTGCAGACCCTTTCTGTGCAGAGTCTCAAAACAGGCGTTTTCAGCCCAATACCGGCATATGGAAGAAACAGCAGTAAGCACTGGGAAATATCTGCTTCTAAATCCAAAACGCAGCTACCTAACAGAACGGTTGTCAAAGTGTGCACTCAACTTCCAGAGATAAACCCGTGTGTGGATTCAGCAGTCTGCAGACCCTTTCTGTGCAGAGTCTCAAAACAGGCGTTTTCAGCACAATACCGGCATATGGAAGAAACAGCAGTAAGCACTGGGAAATATCTGCTTCTAAATCCAAAACGCAGCTACCTAACAGAACGGTTGTCAATGTGTGCACTCAACTTCCAGAGTTAAACTCGTGTGTGGATTCAGCAGTCTGCAGACCCTTTCTGTGCAGAGTCTCAAAACAGGCGTTTTCAGCCCAATACCGGCATATGGAAGAAACAGCAGTAAGCACAGGGAAATATCTGCTTCGAAATCCAAAACCCAGCTACCTAACAGAACGGTTGTCAATGTGTGCACTCAACTTCCAGAGTTAAACCCGTGTGTGGATTCAGCAGTCTGCAGACCCTTTCTGTGAAGAGTCTCAAAACAGGCGTTTTCAGCCCAATACCGGCATATGGAAGAAACAGCAGTAAGCACAGGGAAATATCTGCTTCTAAATCCAAAACGCAGCTACCTAACAGAACGGTTGTCATTGTGTGCACTCAACTTCCAGAGTTAAACCCGTGTGTGGATTCAGCAGTCTGCAGACCCTTTCTGTGCAGAGTCTAAAAACAGGCGTTTTCAGCCCAATACCGGCATTTGGAAGAAACAGCAGTAAGCACTGGGAAATATCTGCTTCTAAATCCAAAATGCAGCTACCTAACAGAACGGTTGTCAATGTGTGCACTCAACATCCAGAGTTAAACCCGTGTGTGGATTCAGCAGTCTGCAGACCCTTTCTGTGCAGAGTCTCAAAACAGGCGTTTTCATCCCAATACCGGCATATGGAAGAAACAGCAGTAAGCACAGGGAAATATCTGCTTCTAAATCCAAAACGCAGCTACCTAACAGAACGGTTGTCAATGTGTCACTCAACTTCCAGAGTTAAACCCGTGTGTGGATTCAGCAGTCTGCAGACCCTTTCTGTGCAGAGTCTCAAAAAAGGCGTTTTCAGCCCAATACCGGCATATGGAAGAAACAGCAGTAAGCACAGGGAAATATCTGCTCCTAAATCCAAAACGCAGCTACCTAACAGAACGGTTGTCAATGTGTGCACTCATCTTCCAAAGTTAAACCCGTGTGTGGAATCAGCAGTCTGCAGACCCTTTCTGTGCAGAGTCTCAAAACAGGCGTTTTCAGCACAATACCGGCATATGGAAGAAACAGCAGTAAGCACTGGGAAATATCTGCTTCTAAATCCAAAACGCAGCTATCTAACAGAACGGTTGTCAATGTGTGCACTCAACTTCCAGAGTTAAACCCCTGTGTGGATTCAGCAGTCTGCAGACCCTTTCTGTGCAGAGTCTCAAAACAGGCGTTTTCAGCCCAATACCGGCATATGGAAGAAACAGCAGTAAGCACAGGGAAATATCTGCTTCTAAATCCAAAACGCAGCTACCTAACAGAACGGTTGTCAATGTGTGCACTCAACTTCCAGAGTTAAACCCGTGTGTGGATTCAGCAGTCTGCAGACCCTTTCTGTGCGGAGTCTCAAAACAGGCGTTTTCAGCCCAATACCGGCATATGGAAGAAACAGCAGTAAGCACAGGGAAATATCTGCTCCTAAATCCAAAACGCAGCTACCTAACAGAACGGTTGTCAATGTGTGCACTCAACTTCCAGAGTTAAACCCGTGTGTGGATTCAGCAGTCTGCAGACCCTTTCTGTACAGAGTCTCAAAACAGGCGTTTTCAGCCCAATACCGGCATATGGAAGAAACAGCAGTAAGCACAGGGAAATATCTGCTTCTAAATCCAAAACGCAGCTACCTAACAGAACGGTTGTCAATGTGTGCACTCAACTTCCAGAGTTAAACCCGTGTGTGGATTCAGCAGTCTGCAGACCCTTTCTGTGCAGAGTCTAAAAACAGGCGTTTTCAGCCCAATACCGGCATATGGAAGAAACGGCAGTAAGCACTGGGAAATATCTGCTTCTAAATCCAAAACGCAGCTACCTAACAGAACGGTTGTCAATGAGTGCACTCAACTTCCAGAGTTAAACCCGTGTGTGGATTCAGCAGTCTGCAGACCCTTTCTGTGCAGAGTCTCAAAACAGGCGTTTTCAGCCCAATACCGGCATATGGAAGAAACAGCAGTAAGCACAGGGAAATATCTGCTTCTAAATCCAAAACGCAGCTACCTAACAGAACGGTTGTCAATGTGTGCACTCAACTTCCAGAGTTAAACCCGTGTGTGGATTCAGCAGTCTGCAGACCCTTTCTGTGCAGAGTCTAAAAACAGGCGTTTTCAGCCCAGTACCGGCATATGGAAGAAACAGCAGTAAGCACTGGGAAATATCTGCTTCTAAATCCAAAACGCAGCTACCTAACAGAACGGTTGTCAATGTGTGCACTCAACTTCCAGAGTTAAACCCGTGTGTGGATTCAGCAGTCTGCAGACCCTTTCTGTGCAGAGTCTCAAAACAGGCGTTTTCAGCCCAATACCGGCATATGGAAGAAACAGCAGTAAGCACTGGGAAAGATCTGCCTCTAAATCCAAAACGCAGCTACCTAACAGAACGGTTGTCAATGTGTGCACTCAACTTCCAGAGTTAAACCCGTGTGTGGGTTCAGCAGTCTGCAGACCCTTTCTGTGCAGAGTCTCAAAACAGGCGTTTTCAGCCCAATACCGGCATATGGAAGAAACAGCAGTAAGCACAGGGAATTATCTGCTTCTAAATCCAAAACGCAGCTACCTAACAGAACGGTTGTCAATGTGTGCCCTCAACTTTCAGAGATAAACCCGTTTGTGGATTCAGCAGTCTGCAGACCCTTTCTGTGCAGAGTCTCAAAACAGGCGTTTTCAGCCCAATACCGGCATATGGAAGAAACAGCAGTAAGCACTGGGAAATATCTGCTTCTAAATCCAAAACGCAGCTACCTAACAGAACGGTTGTCAATGTGTGCCCTCAACTTTCAGAGATAAACCCGTTTGTGGATTCAGCAGTCTGCAGACCCTTTCTGTGCAGAGTCTCAAAACAGGCGTTTTCAGCCCAGTACCGGCATATGGAAGAAACAACAGTAAGCACTGGGAAATATCTGCTTCTAAATCCAAAACGCAGCTACCTAACAGAACGGTTGTCAATGTGTGCACTCAACTTCCAGAGTTAAACCCGTGTGTGGATTCAGCAGTCTGCAGACCCATTCTGTGCAGAGTCTCAAAAAAGGCGTTTTCAGCCCAATACCGGCATATGGAAGAAACAGCAGTAAGCACAGGGAAATATCTGCTCCTAAATCCAAAACGCAGCTACCTAACAGAACGGTTGTCAATGTGTGCACTCAACTTCCAGAGTTAAACCCGTGTGTGGATTCAGCAGTCTGCAGACCCTTTCTGTGCAGAGTCTCAAAACAGGCGTTTTCAGCCCAATACCGGCATATGGAAGAAACAGCAGTAAGCACTGGGAAATATCTGCTTCTAAATCCAAAACGCAGCTACCTAACAGAACGGTTGTCAATGTGTGCCCTCAACTTTCAGAGATAAACCCGTTTGTGGATTCAGCAGTCTGCAGAACCTTTCTGTGCAGAGTCTCAAAACAGGCGTTTTCAGCCCAGTACCGGCATATGGAAGAAACAACAGTAAGCACTGAGAAATATCTGCTTCTACATCCAAAACGCAGCTACCTAACAGAACGGTTGTCAATGTGTGCACTCAACTTCCAGAGTTAAACCCGTGTGTGGATTCAGCAGTCTGCAGACCCTTTCTGTGCAGAGTCTCAAAAAAGGCGTTTTCAGCCCAATACCGGCATATGGAAGAAACAGCAGTAAGCACAGGGAAATATCTGCTCCTAAATCCAAAACGCAGCTACCTAACAGAACGGTTGTCAATGTGTGCACTCAACTTCCAGAGTTAAACCCGTGTGTGGATTCAGCAGTCTGCAGACCCTTTCTGTGCAGAGTCTCAAAACAGGCGTTTTCAGCACAATACCGGCATTTGGAAGAAACAGCAGTAAGCACTGGGAAATATCTGCTTCTAAATCCAAAACGCAGCTACCTAACAGAACGGTTGTCAATGTGTGCCCTCAACTTTCAGAGATAAACCCGTTTGTGGATTCACCAGTCTGCAGACCCTTTCTGTGCAGAGTCTCAAAACAGGCGTTTTCAGCAGAGTACCGGCATATGGAAGAAACAACAGTAAGCACTGGGAAATATCTGCTTCTAAGTCCAAAACGCAGCTACCTAACAGAACGGTTGTCAATGTGTGCACTCAACTTACAGAGTTAAACCCGTGTGTGGATTCAGCAGTCTGCAGACACTTTCTGTGCAGAGTGTCAAAACAGGCGTTTTCAGCCCAATACCGGCATATGGAAGAAACAGCAGTAAGCACAGGGAAATATCTGCTTCTAAATCCAAAACGCAGCTACCTAACAGAACGGTTGTCAATGTGTGCACTCACCTTCCAGAGTTAAACCCGTGTGTGGATTCAGCAGTCTGCAAACCCTTTCTGTGCAGAGTCTCAAAACAGGCGTTTTCAGCCCAATACCGGCATATGGAAGAAACAGCAGTAAGCACTGGGAAATATCTGCCTCTAAATCCAAAACGCAGCTACCTAACAGAACGGTTGTCAATGTGTGCACTCAACTTCCAGAGTTAAACCCGTGTGTGGATTCAGCAGTCTGCAGACCCTTTCTGTGCAGAGTCTCAAAACAGGCGTTTTCAGCCCAATACCGGCATATGGAAGAAACAGCAGTAAGCACAGGGAAATATCTGCTTCTAAATCCAAAACGCAGCTACCTAACAGAACGGTTGTCAATGTGTGCACTCAACTTCCAGAGTTAAACCGGTGTGTGGATTCAGCGGTCCGCAGACCCTTTCTTTGCAGAGTCTCAAAACAGGCGTTTTCAGCCCAATACCGGCATATGGAAGAAACAGCAGTAAGCACAGGGAAATATCTGCTTCTAAATCCAAAACGCAGCTACCTAACAGAACGGTTGTCAATGTGTGCACTCAACTTCCAGAGTTAAACCCGTGTGTGGATTCAGCAGTCTGCAGACCCTTTCTGTGCAGAGTCTCAAAACAGGCGTTTTCAGCCCAATACCGGCATATGGAAGAAACAGCAGTAAGCACAGGGAAATATCTGCTTCTAAATCCAAAACGCAGCTACCTAACAGAACGGTTGTCAATGTGTGCACTCAACTTCCAGAGTTAAACCCGTGTGTGGATTCAGCAGTCTGCAGACCCTTTCTGTGCAGAGTCTCAAAACAGGCGTTTTCAGCCCAATACCGGCATATGGAAGAAACAGCAGTAAGCACAGGGAAATATCTGCTTCTAAATCCAAAACGCAGCTACCTAACAGAACGGTTGTCAATGTGTGCACTCAACTTCCAGAGTTAAACCCGTGTGTGGGTTCAGCAGTCTGCAGACCCTTTCTGTGCAGAGTCTCAAAACAGGCGTTTTCAGCCCAATACCGGCATATGGAAGAAACAGCAGTAAGCACAGGGAAATATCTGCTTCTAAATCCAAAACGCAGCTACCTAACAGAAAGGTTGTCAATGTGTGCCCTCAACTTTCAGAGATAAACCCGTTTGTGGATTCAGCAGTCTGCAGACCCTTTCTGTGCAGAGTCTCAAAACAGGCGTTTTCAGCCCAATACCGGCATATGGAAGAAACAGCAGTAAGCACAGGGAAATATCTGCTTCTAAATCCAAAACGCAGCTACCTAACAGAACGGTTGTCAATGTGTGCACTCAACTTCCAGAGTTAAAGCCGTGTGTGGATTCAGCAGTCTGCAGACCCTTTCTGTGCAGAGTCTCAAAACAGGCGTTTTCAGCCCAATACCGGCATATGGAAGAAACAGCAGTAAGCACAGGGAAATATCTGCTTCTAAATCCAAAACGCAGCTACCTAACAGAACGGTTGTCAATGTGTGCACTCAACTTCCAGAGTTAAACCCGTGTGTGGATTCAGCAGTCTGCAGACCCTTTCTGTGCAGAGTCTCAAAACAGGCGTTTTCAGCCCAATACCGGCATATGGAAGAAACAGCAGTAAGCACAGGGAAATATCTGCTTCTAAATCCAAACCGCAGCTACCTAACAGAACGGTTGTGAATGTCTGCACTCAACTTCCAGAGTTAAACGCGTGTGTGGATTCAGCAGTCTGCAGACCCTTTCTGTGCAGAGTCTCAAAACAGGCGTTTTCAGCCGAATACCGGCATATGGAAGAAACAGCAGTAAGCACTGGGAAATATCTGCTTCTAAATCCAAAACGCAGCTACCTAACAGAACGGTTGTCAATGTGTGCACTCAACTTCCAGAGTTAAACCCGTGTGTGGATTCAGCAGTCTGCAGACCCTTTCTGTGCAGAGTCTCAAAACAGGCTATTCAGCCCAATACCGGCATATGGAAGAAACAGCAGTAAGCACAGGGAAATATCTGCTTCTAAATCCAAAACGCAGCTACCTAACAGAACGGTTGTCAATGTGTGCACTCAACTTCCAGAGTTAAACCCGTGTGTGGATTCAGCAGTCTGCAGACCCTTTCTGTGCAGAGTCTCAAAAAAGGCGTTTTCAGCCCAATACCGGCATATGGAAGAAACAGCAGTAAACACAGTGAAATATCTGCTTCTAAATCCAAAACGCAGCTACCTAACAGAACGGTTGTCAATGTGTGCACTCAACTTCCAGAGTTAAACCCGTGTGTGGGTTCAGCAGTCTTCAGACGCTTTCTGTGCAGAGTCTCAAAACAGGCGTTTTCAGCCCAATACCGGCATATGGAAGAAACAGCAGTAAGCACAGGGAAATATCTGCTTCTAAATCCAAAACGCAGCTACCTAACAGAACGGTTGTCAATGTGTGCACTCAACTTCCAGAGTTAAACCCGTGTGTGGATTCAGCAGTCTGCAGACCCTTTCTGTGCAGAGTCTCAAAACAGGCGTTTTCAGCCCAATACCGGCATATGGAAGAAACAGCAGTAAGCACAGGGAAATATCTGCTTCTAAATCCAAAACGCAGCTACCTAACAGAACGGTTGTCAAAGTGTGCACTCAACTTCCAGAGATAAACCCGTGTGTGGATTCAGCAGTCTGCAGACCCTTTCTGTGCAGAGTCTCAAAACAGGCGTTTTCAGCACAATACCGGCATATGGAAGAAACAGCAGTAAGCATTGGGAAATATCTGCTTCTAAATCCAAAACGCAGCTACCTAACAGAACGGTTGTCAATGTGTGCACTCAACTTCCAGAGTTAAACCCGTGTGTGGATTCAGCAGTCTGCAGACCCTTTCTGTGCAGAGTCTAAAAACAGGCGTTTTCAGCCCAATACCGGCATTTGGAAGAAACAGCAGTAAGCTCTGGGAAATATCTGCTTCTAAATCCAAAATGCAGCTACCTAACAGAACGGTTGTCAATGTGTGCACTCAACATCCAGAGTTAAACCCGTGTGTGGATTCAGCAGTCTGCAGACCCTTTCTGTGCAGAGTCTCAAAACAGGCGTTTTCAGCCCAATACCGGCATATGGAAGAAACAGCAGTAAGCACTGGGAAATATCTGCCTCTAAATCCAAAACGCAGCTACCTAACAGAACGGTTGTCAATGTGTGCACTCAACTTCCAGAGTTAAACCCGTGTGTGGATTCAGCAGTCTGCAGACCCTTTCTGTGCAGAGTCTCAAAACAGGCGTTTTCAGCCCAATACCGGCATATGGAAGAAACAGCAGTAAGCACAGGGAAATATCTGCTTCTAAATCCAAAACGCAGCTACCTAACAGAACGGTTGTCAATATGTGCACTCAACTTCCAGAGTTAAACCCGTGTGTGTATTCAGCAGTCTGCAGACCCTTTCTGTGCAGAGTCTCAAAACAGGCGTTTTCAGCCCAATACCGGCATATGGAAGAAACAGCAGTAAGCACAGGGAAATATCTGCTTCTAAATCCAAAACGCAGCTACCTAACAGAACGGTTGTCAATGTGTGCACTCAACTTCCAGAGTTAAACCCCTGTGTGGATTCAGCAGTCTGCAGACCCTTTCTGTGCAGAGTCTCAAAACAGGCGTTTTCAGCCCAATACCGGCATATGGAAGAAACAGCAGTAAGCACAGGGAAATATCTGCTCCTAAATCCAAAACGCAGCTACCTAACAGAACGGTTGTCAATGTGTGCACTCAACTTCCAGAGTTAAACCCGTGTGTGGATTCAGCAGTCTGCAGACCCTTTCTGTGCAGAGTCTCAAAACAGGCGTTTTCAGCCCAATACCGGCATATGGAAGAAAGAGCAGTAAGCACTGGGAAATATCTGCTTCTAAATCCAAAACGCAGCTACCTAACAGAACGGTTGTCAATGTGTGCCCTCAACTTTCAGAGATATACCCGTTTGTGGATTCAGCAGTCTGCAGACCCTTTCTGTGCAGAGTCTCAAAACAGGCGTTTTCAGCCCAGTACCGGCATATGGAAGAAACAACAGTAAGCACTGGGAAATATCTGCTTCTAAATCCAAAACGCAGCTACCGAACAGAATGGTTGTCAATGTGTGCACTCAACTTCCAGAGTTAAACCCGTGTGTGGATTCAGCAGTCTGCAGACCCTTTCTGTGCAGAGTCTCAAAACAGGCGTTTTCAGCCCAATACCGGCATTTGGAAGAAACAGCAATAAGCACTGGGAAATATCTGCTTCTAAATCCAAAATGCAGCTACCTAACAGAACGGTTGTCAATGTGTGCACTCAACATCCAGAGTTAAACCCGTGTGTGGATTCAGCAGTCTGCAGACCCTTTCTGTGCAGAGTCTCAAGACAGGCGTTTTCAGCCCAATACCGGCATATGGAAGAAACAGCAGTAAGCACTGGGAAATATCTGCCTCTAAATCCAAAACGCAGCTACCTAACAGAACGGTTGTCAATGTGTGCACTCAACTTCCAGAGTTAAACGCGTGTGTGGATTCAGCAGTCTGCAGACCCTTTCTGTGCAGAGTCTCAAAACAGGCGTTTTCATCCCAATACCGGCATATGGAAGAAACAGCAGTAAGCACAGGGAAATATCTGCTTCTAAATCCAAAACGCAGCTACCTAACAGAACGGTTGTCAATGTGTGCACTCAACTTCCAGAGTTAAACCCGTGTGTGGGTTCAGCAGTCTGCAGACCCTTTCTGTGCAGAGTCTCAAAACAGGCGTTTTCAGCCCAATACCAGCATATGGAAGAAACAGCAGTAAGCACAGGGAAATATCTGCTTCTAAATCCAAAACGCAGCTACCTAACAGAACGGTTGTCAATGTGTGCACTCAACTTCCAGAGTTAAACCCGTGTGTGGGTTCAGCAGTCTGCAGACCCTTTCTGTGCAGAGTCTCAAAACAGGCGTTTTCAGCCCAATACCGGCATATGGAAGAAGCAGCAGTAAGCACAGGGAAATATCTGCTCCTAAATCCAAAACGCAGCTACCTAACAGAACGGTTGTCAATGTGTGCACTCAACTTCCAGAGTTAAACCCGTGTGTGGATTCAGCAGTCTGCAGACCCTTTCTGTGCAGAGTCTCAAAACAGGCGTTTTCAGCCCAATACCGGCATATGGAAGAAAGAGCAGTAAGCACTGGGAAATATCTGCTTCTAAATCCAAAACGCAGCTACCTAACAGAACGGTTGTCAATGTGTGCCCTCAACTTTCAGAGATAAACCCGTTTGTGGATTCAGCAGTCTGCAGACCCTTTCTGTGCAGAGTCTCAAAACAGGCGTTTTCAGCCCAGTACCGGCATATGGAAGAAACAACAGTAAGCACTGGGAAATATCTGCTTCTAAATCCAAAACGCAGCTACCTAACAGAATGGTTGTCAATGTGTGCACTCAACTTCCAGAGTTAAACCCGTGTGTGGATTCAGCAGTCTGCAGACCCTTTCTGTGCAGAGTCTCAAAACAGGCGTTTTCAGCCCAATACCGGCATATGGAAGAAACAGCAGTATGCACAGGGAAATATCTGTTTCTAAATCCAAAACGCAGCTACCTAACAGAACGGTTGTCAATGTGTGCACTCAACTTCCAGAGTTAAACCCCTGTGTGGATTCAGCAGTCTGCAGACCCTTTCTGTGCAGAGTCTCAAAACAGGCGTTTTCAGCCCAATACCGGCATATGGAAGAAACAGCAGTAAGCACAGGGAAATATCTGCTTCTAAATCCAAAACGCAGCTACCTAACAGAACGGTTGTCAATGTGTGCACTCAACTTCCAGAGTTAAACTCGTGTGTGGACTCAGCACTCTGCAGACCCTTTCTGAGCAGAGTCTCAAAACAGGCGTTTTCAGCCCAATACCGGCATATGGAAGAAACAGCAGTAAGCACAGGGAAATATCTGCTTCTAAATCCAAAACCCAGCTACCTAACAGAACGGTTGTCAATGTGTGCACTCAACTTCCAGAGATAAACCCGTGTGTGGATTCAGCAGTCTGCAGAACCTTTCTGTGCAGAGTCTCAAAACAGGCGTTTTCAGCCCAATACCGGCATATGGAAGAAACAGCAGTAAGCACAGGGAAATATCTGCTTCTAAATCCAAAACGCAGCTACCTAACAGAACGGTTGTCAATGTGTGCACTCAACTTCCAGAGTTAAACCCGTGTGTGGATTCAGCAGTCTGCAGACCCTTTCTGTGCAGAGTCTAAAAACAGGCGTTTTCAGCCCAATACCGGCATTTGGAAGAAACAGCAGTAAGCCCTGGGAAATATCTGCTTCTAAATCCAAAATGCAGCTACCTAACAGAACGGTTGTCAATGTGTGCACTCAACATCCAGAGTTAAACCCGTGTGTGGATTCAGCAGTCTGCAGACCCTTTCTGTGCAGAGTCTCAAAACAGGCGTTTTCAGCCCAATACCGGCATATGGAAGAAACAGCAGTAAGCACTGGGAAATATCTGCCTCTAAATCCAAAACGCAGCTACCTAACAGAACGGTTGTCAATGTGTGCACTCAACTTCCAGAGTTAAACCCCTGTGTGGATTCAGCAGTCTGCAGACCCTTTCTGTGCAGAGTCTCAAAACAGGCGTTTTCAGCCCAATACCGGCATATGGAAGAAACAGCAGTAAGCACAGGGAAATATCTGCTTCTAAATCCAAAACGCAGCTACCTAACAGAACGGTTGTCAATATGTGCACTCAACTTCCAGAGTTAAACCCGTGTGTGTATTCAGCAGTCTGCAGACCCTTTCTGTGCAGAGTCTCAAAACAGGCGTTTTCAGCCCAATACCGGCATATGGAAGAAACAGCAGTAAGCACAGGGAAATATCTGCTTCTAAATCCAAAACGCAGCTACCTAACAGAACGGTTGTCAATGTGTGCACTCAACTTCCAGAGTTAAACCCCTGTGTGGATTCAGCAGTCTGCAGACCCTTTCTGTGCAGAGTCTCAAAACAGGCGTTTTCAGCCCAATACCGGCATATGGAAGAAACAGCAGTAAGCACAGGGAAATATCTGCTCCTAAATCCAAAACGCAGCTACCTAACAGAACGGTTGTCAATGTGTGCACTCAACTTCCAGAGTTAAACCCGTGTGTGGATTCAGCAGTCTGCAGACCCTTTCTGTGCAGAGTCTCAAAACAGGCGTTTTCAGCCCAATACCGGCATATGGAAGAAAGAGCAGTAAGCACTGGGAAATATCTGCTTCTAAATCCAAAACGCAGCTACCTAACAGAACGGTTGTCAATGTGTGCCCTCAACTTTCAGAGATATACCCGTTTGTGGATTCAGCAGTCTGCAGACCCTTTCTGTGCAGAGTCTCAAAACAGGCGTTTTCAGCCCAGTACCGGCATATGGAAGAAACAACAGTAAGCACTGGGAAATATCTGCTTCTAAATCCAAAACGCAGCTACCGAACAGAATGGTTGTCAATGTGTGCACTCAACTTCCAGAGTTAAACCCGTGTGTGGATTCAGCAGTCTGCAGACCCTTTCTGTGCAGAGTCTCAAAACAGGCGTTTTCAGCCCAATACCGGCATTTGGAAGAAACAGCAGTAACCACTGGGAAATATCTGCTTCTAAATCCAAAATGCAGCTACCTAACAGAACGGTTGTCAATGTGTGCACTCAACATCCAGAGTTAAACCCGTGTGTGGATTCAGCAGTCTGCAGACCCTTTCTGTGCAGAGTCTCAAAACAGGCGTTTTCAGCCCAATACCGGCATATGGAAGAAACAGCAGTAAGCACTGGGAAATATCTGCCTCTAAATCCAAAACGCAGCTACCTAACAGAACGGTTGTCAATGTGTGCACTCAACTTCCAGAGTTAAACGCGTGTGTGGATTCAGCAGTCTGCAGACCCTTTCTGTGCAGAGTCTCAAAACAGGCGTTTTCAGCCCAATACCGGCATATGAAAGAAACAGCAGTAAGCACAGGGAAATATCTGCTTCTAAATCCAAAACGCAGCTACCTAACAGAACGGTTGTCAATGTGTGCACTCAACTTCCAGAGTTAAACCCGTGTGTGGGTTCAGCAGTCTGCAGACCCTTTCTGTGCAGAGTCTCAAAACAGGCGTTTTCAGCCCAATACCGGCATATGGAAGAAACAGCAGTAAGCACAGGGAAATATCTGCTTCTAAATCCAAAACGCAGCTACCTAACAGAACGGTTGTCAATGTGTGCACTCAACTTCCAGAGTTAAACCCGTGTGTGGGTTCAGCAGTCTGCAGACCCTTTCTGTGCAGAGTCTCAAAACAGGCGTTTTCAGCCCAATACCGGCATATGGAAGAAGCAGCAGTAAGCACAGGGAAATATCTGCTCCTAAATCCAAAACGCAGCTACCTAACAGAACGGTTGTCAATGTGTGCACTCAACTTCCAGAGTTAAACCCGTGTGTGGATTCAGCAGTCTGCAGACCCTTTCTGTGCAGAGTCTCAAAACAGGCGTTTTCAGCCCAATACCGGCATAGGGAAGAAAGAGCAGTAAGCACTGGGAAATATCTGCTTCTAAATCCAAAACGCAGCTACCTAACAGAACGGTTGTCAATGTGTGCCCTCAACTTTCAGAGATAAACCCGTTTGTGGATTCAGCAGTCTGCAGACCCTTTCTGTGCAGAGTCTCAAAACAGGCGTTTTCAGCCCAGTACCGGCATATGGAAGAAACAACAGTAAGCACTGGGAAATATCTGCTTCTAAATCCAAAACGCAGCTACCTAACAGAATGGCTGTCAATGTGTGCACTCAACTTCCAGAGTTAAACCCGTGTGTGGATTCAGCAGTCTGCAGACCCTTTCTGTGCAGAGTCTCAAAACAGGCGTTTTCAGCCCAATACCGGCATATGGAAGAAACAGCAGTATGCACAGGGAAATATCTGTTTCTAAATCCAAAACGCAGCTACCTAACAGAACGGTTGTCAATGTGTGCACTCAACTTCCAGAGTTAAACCCCTGTGTGGATTCAGCAGTCTGCAGACCCTTTCTGTGCAGAGTCTCAAAACAGGCGTTTTCAGCCCAATACCGGCATATGGAAGAAACAGCAGTAAGCACAGGGAAATATCTGCTTCTAAATCCAAAACGCAGCTACCTAACAGAACGGTTGTCAATGTGTGCACTCAACTTCCAGAGTTAAACCCGTGTGTGGATTCAGCAGTCTGCAGACCCTTTCTGTGCAGAGTCTCAAAACAGGCGTTTTCAGCCCAATACCGGCATATGGAAGAAACAGCAGTAAGCACAGGGAAATATCTGCTTCTAAATCCAAAACGCAGCTACCTAACAGAACGGTTGTCAATGTGTGCACTCAACTTCCAGAGTTAAACCCCTGTGTGGATTCAGCAGTCTGCAGACCCTTTCTGTGCAGAGTCTCAAAACAGGCGTTTTCAGCCCAATACCGGCATATGGAAGAAACAGCAGTAAGCACAGGGAAATATCTGCTTCTAAATCCAAAACGCAGCTACCTAACAGAACGGTTGTCAATGTGTGCACTCAACTTCCAGAGTTAAACCCCTGTGTGGATTCAGCAGTCTGCAGACCCTTTCTGTGCAGAGTCTCAAAACAGGCGTTTTCAGCCCTATACCGGCATATGGAAGAAACAGCAGTAAGCACAGGGAAATATCTGCTTCTAAATCCAAAACGCAGCTACCTAACAGAACGGTTGTCAATGTGTGCACTCAACGTCCAGACTTAAAGCTGTGTGTGGATTCAGCAGTCTGCAGACCCTTTCTGTGCGGAGTCTCAAAACAGGCGTTTTCAGCCCAATACCGGCATATGGAAGAAACAGCAGTAAGCACAGGGAAATATCTGCTCCTAAATCCAAAACGCAGCTACCTAACAGAACGGTTGTCAATGTGTGCACTCAACTTCCAGAGTTAAACCCGTGTGTGGATTCAGCAGTCTGCAGACCCTTTCTGTGCAGAGTCTCAAACAGGCGTTTTCAGCCCAATACCGGCATATGGAAGAAACAGCAGTAAGCACTGGGAAAGATCTGCCTCTAAATCCAAAACGCAGCTACCTAACAGAACGGTTGTCAACGTGTGCACTCAACTTCCAGAGTTAAACGCGTGTGTGGATTCAGCAGTCTGCAGACCCTTTCTGTGCAGAGTCTCAAAACAGGCGTTTTCAGCCCAATACCGGCATATGGAAGAAACAGCAGTAAGCACAGGGAATTATCTGCTTCTAAATCCAAAACGCAGCTACCTAACAGAACGGTTGTCAATGTGTGCCCTCAACTTTCAGAGATAAACCCGTTTGTGGATTCAGCAGTCTGCAGACCCTTTCTGTGCAGAGTCTCAAAACAGGCGTTTTCAGCCCAATACCGGCATATGGAAGAAACAGCAGTAAGCACTGGGAAATATCTGCTTCTAAATCCAAAACGCAGCTAACTAACAGAACGGTTGTCAATGTGTGCACTCAACTTCCAGAGTTAAACTCGTGTGTGGATTCAGCAGTCTGCAGACCCTTTCTGTGCAGAGTCTCAAAACAGGCGTTTTCAGCCCAATACCGGCATATGGAAGAAACAGCAGTAAGCACAGGGAAATATCTGCTTCTAAATCCAAAACGCAGCTACCTAACAGAACGGTTGTCAATGTGTGCACTCAACTTCCAGAGTTAAACCCGTGTGTGGATTCAGCAGTCTGCAGACCCTTTCTGTGCAGAGTCTCAAAACAGGCGTTTTCAGCCCAATACCGGCATATGGAAGAAACAGCAGTAAGCACAGGGAAATATCTGCTTCTAAATCCAAAACGCAGCTACCTAACAGAACGGTTGTCAATGTGTGCACTCAACTTCCAGAGTTAAACCCGTGTGTGGGTTCAGCAGTCTGCAGACCCTTTCTGTGCAGAGTCTCAAAACAGGCGTTTTCAGCCCAATACCGGCATATGGAAGAAACAGCAGTAAGCACAGGGAAATATCTGCTTCTAAATCCAAACCGCAGCTACCTAACAGAACGGTTGTCAATGTGTGCACTCAACTTCCAGAGTTAAACCCGTGTGTGGATTCAGCAGTTTGCAGACCCTTTCTGTGCAGAGTCTCAAAACAGGTGTTTTCAGCCCAATACCGGCATATGGAAGAAACAGCAGTAAGCACAGGGAAATATCTGCTTCTAAATCCAAAACGCAGCTACCTAACAGAACGGTTGTGAATGTCTGCACTCAACTTCCAGAGTTAAACGCGTGTGTGGATTCAGCAGTCTGCAGACCCTTTCTGTGCAGAGTCTCAAAACAGGCGTTTTCAGCCGAATACCGGCATATGGAAGAAACAGCAGTAAGCACTGCGAAATATCTGCTTCTAAATCCAAAACGCAGCTACCTAACAGAACGGTTGTCAATGTGTGCACTCAACTTCCAGAGTTAAACCCGTGTGTGGATTCAGCAGTCTGCAGACCCTTTCTGTGCAGAGTCTCAAAACAGGCGTTTTCAGCCCAATACCGGCATATGGAAGAAACAGCAGTAAGCACAGGGAAATATCTGCTTCTAAATCCAAAACGCAGCTACCTAACAGAACGGTTGTCAATGTGTGCACTCAACTTCCAGAGTTAAACCCGTGTGTGGATTCAGCAGTCTGCAGACCCTTTCTGTGCAGAGTCTCAAAAAAGGCGTTTTCAGCACAATACCGGCATATGGAAGAAACAGCAGTAAACACAGTGAAATATCTGCTTCTAAATCCAAAACGCAGCTACCTAACAGAACGGTTGTCAATGTGTGCACTCAACTTCCAGAGTTAAACCCGTGTGTGGGTTCAGCAGTCTGCAGACGCTTTCTGTGCAGAGTCTCAAAACAGGCGTTTTCAGCCCAATACCGGCATATGGAAGAAACAGCAGTAAGCACAGGGAAATATCTGCTTCTAAATCCAAAACGCAGCTACCTAACAGAACGGTTGTCAATGTGTGCACTCAACTTCCAGAGTTAAACCCGTGTGTGGATTCAGCAGTCTGCAGACCCTTTCTGTGCAGAGTCTCAAAACAGGCGTTTTCAGCCCAATACCGGCATATGGAAGAAACAGCAGTAAGCACTGGGAAATATCTGCTTCTAAATCCAAAACGCAGCTACCTAACAGAACGGTTGTCAAAGTGTGCACTCAACTTCCAGAGATAAACCCGTGTGTGGATTCAGCAGTCTGCAGACCCTTTCTGTGCAGAGTCTCAAAACAGGCGTTTTCAGCACAATACCGGCATATGGAAGAAACAGCAGTAAGCACTGGGAAATATCTGCTTCTAAATCCAAAACGCAGCTACCTAACAGAACGGTTGTCAATGTGTGCACTCAACTTCCAGAGTTAAACTCGTGTGTGGATTCAGCACTCTGCAGACCCTTTCTGTGCAGAGTCTCAAAACAGGCGTTTTCAGCCCAATACCGGCATATGGAAGAAACAGCAGTAAGCACAGGGAAATATCTGCTTCTAAATCCAAAACCCAGCTACCTAACAGAACGGTTGTCAATGTGTGCACTCAACTTCCAGAGATAAACCCGTGTGTGGATTCAGCAGTCTGCAGACCCTTTCTGTGCAGAGTCTCAAAACAGGCGTTTTCAGCCCAATACCGGCATATGGAAGAAACAGCAGTAAGCACAGGGAAATATCTGCTTCTAAATCCAAAACGCAGCTACCTAACAGAACGGTTGTCAATGTGTGCACTCAACTTCCAGAGTTAAACCCGTGTGTGGATTCAGCAGTCTGCAGACCCTTTCTGTGCAGAGTCTAAAAACAGGCGTTTTCAGCCCAATACCGGCATTTGGAAGAAACAGCAGTAAGCTCTGGGAAATATCTGCTTCTAAATCCAAAATGCAGCTACCTAACAGAACGGTTGTCAATGTGTGCACTCAACATCCAGAGTTAAACCCGTGTGTGGATTCAGCAGTCTGCAGACCCTTTCTGTGCAGAGTCTCAAAACAGGCGTTTTCAGCCCAATACCGGCATATGGAAGAAACAGCAGTAAGCACTGGGAAATATCTGCCTCTAAATCCAAAACGCAGCTACCTAACAGAACGGTTGTCAATGTGTGCACTCAACTTCCAGAGTTAAACCCCTGTGTGGATTCAGCAGTCTGCAGACCCTTTCTGTGCAGAGTCTCAAAACAGGCGTTTTCAGCCCAATACCGGCATATGGAAGAAACAGCAGTAAGCACAGGGAAATATCTGCTCCTAAATCCAAAACGCAGCTACCTAACAGAACGGTTGTCAATGTGTGCACTCAACTTCCAGAGTTAAACCCGTGTGTGCATTCAGCAGTCTGCAGACCCTTTCTGTGCAGAGTCTCAAAACAGGCGTTTTCAACCCAATACCGGCATATGGAAGAAACAGCAGTAAGCACTGGGAAATATCTGCCTCTAAATCCAAAACGCAGCTACCTAACAGAACGGTTGTCAATGTGTGCACTCAACTTCCAGAGTTAAACGCGTGTGTGGATTCAGCAGTCTGCAGACCCTTTCTGTGCAGAGTCTCAAAACAGGCGTTTTCATCCCAATACCGGCATATGGAAGAAACAGCAGTAAGCACAGGGAAATATCTGCTTCTAAATCCAAAACGCAGCTACCTAACAGAACGGTTGTCAATGTGTGCACTCAACTTCCAGAGTTAAACCCGTGTGTGGGTTCAGCAGTCTGCAGACCCTTTCTGTGCAGAGTCTCAAAACAGGCGTTTTCATCCCAATACCGGCATATGGAAGAAACAGCAGTAAGCACAGGGAAATATCTGCTTCTAAATCCAAAACGCAGCTACCTAACAGAACGGTTGTCAATGTGTGCACTCAACTTCCAGAGTTAAACCCGTGTGTGGGTTCAGCAGTCTGCAGACCCTTTCTGTGCAGAGTCTCAAAACAGGCGTTTTCAGGCCAATACCGGCATATGGAAGAAGCAGCAGTAAGCACAGGGAAATATCTGCTCCTAAATCCAAAACGCAGCTACCTAACAGAACGGTTGTCAATGTGTGCACTCAACTTCCAGAGTTAAACCCGTGTGTGGATTCAGCAGTCTGCACACCCTTTCTGTGCAGAGTCTCAAAACAGGCGTTTTCAGCCCAATACCGGCATATGGAAGAAAGAGCAGTAAGCACTGGGAAATATCTGCTTCTAAATCCAAAACGCAGCTACCTAACAGAACGGTTTTCAATGTGTGCCCTCAACTTTCAGAGATAAACCCGTTTGTGGATTCAGCAGTCTGCAGACCCTTTCTGTGCAGAGTCTCAAAACAGGCGTTTTCAGCCCAGTACCGGCATATGGAAGAAACAACAGTAAGCACTGGGAAATATCTGCTTCTAAATCCAAAACGCAGCTACCTAACAGAATGGTTGTCAATGTGTGCACTCAACTTCCAGAGTTAAACCCGTGTGTGGATTCAGCAGTCTGCAGACCCTTTCTGTGCAGAGTCTCAAAACAGGCGTTTTCAGCCCAATACCGGCATATGGAAGAAACAGCAGTATGCACAGGGAAATATCTGTTTCTAAATCCAAAACGCAGCTACCTAACAGAACGGTTGTCAATGTGTGCACTCAACTTCCAGAGTTAAACCCCTGTGTGGATTCAGCAGTCTGCAGACCCTTTCTGTGCAGAGTCTCAAAACAGGCGTTTTCAGCCCAATACCGGCATATGGAAGAAACAGCAGTAAGCACAGGGAAATATCTGCTTCTAAATCCAAAACGCAGCTACCTAACAGAACGGTTGTCAATGTGTGCACTCAACTTCCAGAGTTAAACCCGTGTGTGGATTCAGCAGTCTGCAGACCCTTTCTGTGCAGAGTCTCAAAACAGGCGTTTTCAGCCCAATACCGGCATATGGAAGAAACAGCAGTAAGCACAGGGAAATATCTGCTTCTAAATCCAAAACGCAGCTACCTAACAGAACGGTTGTCAATGTGTGCACTCAACTTCCAGAGTTAAACCCCTGTGTCGATTCAGCAGTCTGCAGACCCTTTCTGTGCAGAGTCTCAAAACAGGCGTTTTCAGCCCAATACCGGCATATGGAAGAAACAGCAGTAAGCACAGGGAAATATCTGCTTCTAAATCCAAAACGCAGCTACCTAACAGAACGGTTGTCAATGTGTGCACTCAACTTCCAGAGTTAAACCCCTGTGTGGATTCAGCAGTCTGCAGACCCTTTCTGTGCAGAGTCTCAAAACAGGCGTTTTCAGCCCTATACCGGCATATGGAAGAAACAGCAGTAAGCACAGGGAAATATCTGCTTCTAAATCCAAAACGCAGCTACCTAACAGAACGGTTGTCAATGTGTGCCCTCAACTTTCAGAGATAAACCCGTTTGTGGATTCAGCAGTCTGCAGACCCTTTCTGTGCAGAGTCTCAAAACAGGCGTTTTCAGCCCAATACCGGCATATGGAAGAAACAGCAGTAAGCCCTGGGAAATATCTGCTTCTAAATGCAAAACGCAGCTACCTAACAGAACGGTTGTCAATGTGTGCCCTCAACTTTCAGAGATAAACCCGTTTGTGGATTCAGCAGTCTGCAGACCCTTTCTGTGCAGAGTCTCAAAACAGGCGTTTTCAGCCCAGTACCGGCATATGGAAGAAACAACAGTAAGCACTGGGAAATATCTGCTTCTAAATCCAAAACGCAGCTACCTAACAGAACGGTTGTCAATGTGTGCACTCAACTTCCAGAGTTAAACCCGTGTGTGGATTCAGCAGTCTGCAGACCCTTTCTGTGCAGAGTCTCAAAAAAGGCGTTTTCAGCCCAATACCGGCATATGGAAGAAACAGCAGTAAGCACAGGGAAATATCTGCTCCTAAATCCAAAACGCAGCTACCTAACAGAACGGTTGTCAATGTGTGCACTCAACTTCCAGAGTTAAACCCGTGTGTGGATTCAGCAGTCTGCAGACCCTTTCTGTGCAGAGTCTCAAAACAGGCGTTTTCAGCCCAATACCGGCATAAGGAAGAAACAGCAGTAAGCACTGGGAAATATCTGCTTCTAAATCCAAAACGCAGCTACCTAACAGAACGGTTGTCAATGTGTGCCCTCAACTTTCAGAGATAAACCCGTTTGTGGATTCAGCAGTCTGCAGACCCTTTCTGTGCAGAGTCTCAAAACAGGCGTTTTCAGCCCAGTACCGGCATATGGAAGAAACAACAGTAAGCACTGGGAAATATCTGCTTCTAAATCCAAAACGCAGCTGCCTAACAGAACTGTTGTCAATGTGTGCACTCAACTTACAGAGTTAAACCCGTGTGTGGATTCAGCAGTCTGCAGACACTTTCTGTGCAGAGTCTCAAAACAGGCGTTTTCAGCCCAATACCGGCATATGGAAGAAACAGCAGTATGCACAGGGAAATATCTGCTTCTAAATCCAAAACGCAGCTACCTAACAGAACGGTTGTCAATGTGTGCACTCAACTTCCAGAGTTAAACCCGTGTGTGGATTCAGCAGTCTGCAGACCCTTTCTGTGCAGAGTCTCAAAACAGGCGTTTTCAGCCCAATACCGGCATATGGAAGAAACAGCAGTAAGCACAGGGAAATATCTGCTTCTAAATCCAAAACGCAGCTACCTAACAGAACGGTTGTCAATGTGTACACTCAACTTCCAGAGTTAAACCCGTGTGTGGATTCAGCAGTCTGCAGACCCTTTCTGTGCAGAGTCTCAAAACAGGCGTTTTCAGCCCAATACCGGCATATGGAAGAAACAGCAGTAAGCACAGGGAAATATCTGCTTCTAAATCCAAAACGCAGCTACCTAACAGAACGGTTGTCAATGTGTGCACTCAGCTTCCAGAGTTAAACCTCTGTGTGG
Organism: Aotus nancymaae; assembly: GCF_030222135.1. Lineage (NCBI taxonomy): Eukaryota > Metazoa > Chordata > Mammalia > Primates > Aotidae > Aotus > Aotus nancymaae. The sequence continues at coordinate 28,249 of NW_026989241.1, forward strand.
ATTCAGCAGTCTGCAGACCCTTTCTGTGCAGAGTCTCAAAACAGGCGTTTTCAGCCCAATACCGGCATATGGAAGAAACAGCAGTAAGCACAGGGAAATATCTGCTTCTAAATCCAAAACGCAGCTACCTAACAGAACGGTTGTCAATGTGTGCACTCAACTTCCAGAGTTAAACCCCTGTGTGGATTCAGCAGTCTGGAGACCCTTTCTGTGCAGAGTCTCAAAACAGGCGTTTTCAGCCCAATACCGGCATATGGAAGAAACAGCAGTAAGCACTGGGAAATATCTGCTTCTAAATCCAAAACGCAGCTACCTAACAGAACGGTTGTCAATGTGTGCACTCATCTTCCAGAGTTAAACCCGTGTGTGGATTCAGCAGTCTGCAGACCCTTTCTGTGCAGAGTCTCAAAACAGGCGTTTTCAGCCCAATACCGGCATATGGAAGAAACAGCAGTAAGCACAGGGAAATATCTGCTTCTAAATCCAAAACGCAGCTACCTAACAGAACGGTTGTCAACGTGTGCACTCAACTTCCAGAGTTAAACCTGTGTGTGGATTCAGCAGTCTGCAGACCCTTTCTGTGCAGAGTCTCAAAACAGGCGTTTTCAGCCCAATACCGGCATATGGAAGAAACAGCAGTATGCACAGGGAAATATCTGCTTCTAAATCCAAAACGCAGCTACCTAACAGAACGGTTGTCAATGTGTGCACTCAACTTCCAGAGTTAAAGCCGTGTGTGGATTCAGCAGTCTGCAGACCCTTTCTGTGCAGAGTCTCAAAACAGGCGTTTTCAGCCCAATACCGGCATATGGAAGAAACAGCAGTAAGCACAGGGAAATATCTGCTTCTAAATCCAAAACGCAGCTACCTAACAGAACGGTTGTCAATGTGTGCACTCAACTTCCAGAGTTAAACCGGTGTGTGGATTCAGCAGTCTGCAGACCCTTTCTGTGCAGAGTCTCAAAACAGGCGTTTTCAGCCCAATACAGGCATATGGAAGAAACAGCAGTAAGCACAGGGAAATATCTGCTTCTAAATCCAAAACGCAGCTACCTAACAGAACGGTTGTCAATGTGTGCACTCAACTTCCAGAGTTAAACCCGTGTGTGGATTCAGCAGTCTGCAGACCCTTTCTGTGCAGAGTCTCAAAACAGGCGTTTTCAGCCCAATACCGGCATATGGAAGAAACAGCAGTAAGCACTGGGAAATATCTGCTTCTAAATCCAAAACGCAGCTAACTACCAGAACGGTTGTCAATGTGTGCACTCAACTTCCAGAGTTAAACGCGTGTGTGGATTCAGCAGTCTGCAGACCCTTTCTGTGCAGAGTCTCAAAACAGGCGTTTTCAGCCCAATACAGGCATATGGAAGAAACAGCAGTAAGCACAGGGAAATATCTGCTTCTAAATCCAAAACGAAGCTACCTAACAGAACGGTTGTCAAAGTTTGCACTCAACTTCCAGAGATAAACCCGTGTGTGGATTCAGCAGTCTGCAGACCCTTTCTGTGCAGAGTCTCAAAACAGGCGTTTTCAGCACAATACCGGCATATGGAAGAAACAGCAGTAAGCACTGGGAAATATCTGCTTCTAAATCCAAAACGCAGCTACCTAACAGAACGGTTGTCAATGTGTGCACTCAACTTCCAGAGTTAAACTCGTGTGTGGATTCAGCAGTCTGCAGACCCTTTCTGTGCAGAGTCTCAAAACAGGCGTTTTCAGCCCAATACCGGCATATGGAAGAAACAGCAGTAAGCACAGGGAAATATCTGCTTCTAAATCCAAAACGCAGCTACCTAACAGAACGGTTGTCAATGTGTGCACTAAACTTCCAGAGTTAAACCCGTGTGTGGATTCAGCAGTCTGCAGACCCTTTCTGTGCAGAGTCTCAAAACAGGCGTTTTCAGCCCAATACCGGCATATGGAAGAAACAGCAGTAAGCACAGGGAAATATCTGCTTCTAAATCCAAAACGCAGCTACCTAACAGAACGGTTGTCAATGTGTGCACTCAACTTCCAGAGTTAAACCCGTGTGTGGGTTCAGCAGTCTGCAGACCCTTTCTGTGCAGAGTCTCAAAACAGGCGTTTTCAGCCCAATACCGGCATATGGAAGAAACAGCAGTAAGCACAGGGAATTATCTGCTTCTAAATCCAAAACGCAGCTACCTAACAGAACGGTTGTCAATGTGTGCCCTCAACTTTCAGAGATAAACCCGTTTGTGGATTCAGCAGTCTGCAGACCCTTTCTGTGCAGAGTCTCAAAACAGGCGTTTTCAGCCCAATACCGGCATATGGAAGAAACAGCAGTAAGCACTGGGAAATATCTGCTTCTAAATGCAAAACGCAGCTACCTAACAGAACGGTTGTCAATGTGTGCCCTCAACTTTCAGAGATAAACCCGTTTGTGGATTCAGCAGTCTGCAGACCCTTTCTGTGCAGAGTCTCAAAAAAGGCGTTTTCAGCCCAATACCGGCATATGGAAGAAACAGCAGTAAGCACAGGGAAATATCTGCTCCTAAATCCAAAACGCAGCTACCTAACAGAACGGTTGTCAATGTGTGCACTCAACTTCCAGAGTTAAACCCGTGTGTGGATTCAGCAGTCTGCAGACCCTTTCTGTGCAGAGTCTCAAAACAGGCGTTTTCAGCCCAATACCGGCATATGGAAGAAACAGCAGTAAGCACTGGGAAATATCTGCTTCTAAATCCAAAACGCAGCTACCTAACACAACGGTTGTCAATGTGTGCCCTCAACTTTCAGAGATAAACCCGTTTGTGGATTCAGCAGTCTGCAGACCCTTTCTGTGCAGAGTCTCAAAACAGGCGTTTTCAGCCCAGTACCGGCATATGGAAGAAACAACAGTAAGCACTGGGAAATATCTGCTTCTAAATCCAAAACGCAGCTACCTAACAGAACTGTTGTCAATGTGTGCACTCAACTTACAGAGTTAAACCCGTGTGTGGATTCAGCAGTCTGCAGACACTTTCTGTGCAGAGTGTCAAAACAGGCGTTTTCAGCCCAATACCAGCATATGGAAGAAACAGCAGTAAGCACAGGGAAATATCTGCTTCTAAATCCAAAACGCAGCTACCTAACAGAACGGTTGTCAATGTGTGCACTCACCTTCCAGAGTTAAACCCGTGTGTGGATTCAGCAGTCTGCAAACCCTTTCTGTGCAGAGTCTCAAAACAGGCGTTTTCAGCCCAATACCGGCATATGGAAGAAACAGCATTATGCACAGGGAAATATCTGCTTCTAAATCCAAAACGCAGCTACCTAACAGAACGGTTGTCAATGTGTGCACTCAACTTCCAGAGTTAAACCCGTGTGTGGATTCAGCAGTCTGCAGACCCTTTCTGTGCAGAGTCTCAAAACAGGCGTTTTCAGCCCAATACCGGCATATGGAAGAAACAGCAGTAAGCACAGGGAAATATCTGCTTCTAAATCCAAAACGCAGCTACCTAACAGAACGGTTGTCAATGTGTACACTCAACTTCCAGAGTTAAACCCGTGTGTGGATTCAGCAGTCTGCAGACCCTTTCTGTGCAGAGTCTCAAAACAGGCGTTTTCAGCCCAATACCGGCATATGGAAGAAACAGCAGTAAGCACAGGGAAATATCTGCTTCTAAATCCAAAACGCAGCTACCTAACAGAACGGTTGTCAATGTGTGCACTCAGCTTCCAGAGTTAAACCTCTGTGTGGATTCAGCAGTCTGCAGACCCTTTCTGTGCAGAGTCTCAAAACAGGCGTTTTCAGCCCAATACCGGCATATGGAAGAAACAGCAGTAAGCACAGGGAAATATCTGCTTCTAAATCCAAAACGCAGCTACCTAACAGAACGGTTGTCAATGTGTGCACTCAACTTCCAGAGTTAAACCCCTGTGTGGATTCAGCAGTCTGCAGACCCTTTCTGTGCAGAGTCTCAAAACAGGCGTTTTCAGCCCAATACCGGCATATGGAAGAAACAGCAGTAAGCACTGGGAAATATCTGCTTCTAAATCCAAAACGCAGCTACCTAACAGAACGGTTGTCAATGTGTGCACTCATGTTCCAGAGGTAAACCCGTGTGTGGATTCAGCAGTCTGCAGACCCTTTCTGTGCAGAGTCTCAAAACAGGCGTTTTCAGCCCAATACCGGCATATGGAAGAAACAGCAGTAAGCACAGGGAAATATCTGCTTCTAAATCCAAAACGCAGCTACCTAACAGAACGGTTGTCAACGTGTGCACTCAACTTCCAGAGTTAAACCTGTGTGTGTATTCAGCAGTCTGCAGACCCTTTCTGTGCAGAGTCTCAAAACAGGCGTTTTCAGCCCAATACCGGCATATGGAAGAAACAGCAGTATGCACAGGGAAATATCTGCTTCTAAATCCAAAACGCAGCTACCTAACAGAACGGTTGTCAATGTGTGCACTCAACTTCCAGAGTTAAAGCCGTGTGTGGATTCAGCAGTCTGCAGACCCTTTCTGTGCAGAGTCTCAAAACAGGCGTTTTCAGCCCAATACCGGCATATGGAAGAAACAGCAGTAAGCACAGGGAAATATCTGCTTCTAAATCCAAAACGCAGCTACCTAACAGAACGGTTGTCAATGTGTGCACTCAACTTCCAGAGTTAAACCGGTGTGTGGATTCAGCAGTCTGCAGACCCTTTCTGTGCAGAGTCTCAAAACAGGCGTTTTCAGCCCAATACCGGCATATGGAAGAAACAGCAGTAAGCACAGGGAAATATCTGCTTCTAAATCCAAAACGCAGCTACCTAACAGAACGGTTGTCAATGTGTGCACTCAACTTCCAGAGTTAAACCCGTGTGTGGATTCAGCAGTCTGCAGACCCTTTCTGTGCAGAGTCTCAAAACAGGCGTTTTCAGCCCAATACCGGCATATGGAAGAAACAGCAGTAAGCACTGGGAAATATCTGCTTCTAAATCCAAAACGCAGCTAACTAACAGAACGGTTGTCAATGTGTGCACTCAACTTCCAGAGTTAAACGCGTGTGTGGATTCAGCAGTCTGCAGACCCTTTCTGTGCAGAGTCTCAAAACAGGCGTTTTCAGCCCAATACAGGCATATGGAAGAAACAGCAGTAAGCACAGGGAAATATCTGCTTCTAAATCCAAAACGAAGCTACCTAACAGAACGGTTGTCAAAGTGTGCACTCAACTTCCAGAGATAAACCTGTGTGTGGATTCAGCAGTCTGCAGACCCTTTCTGTGCAGAGTCTCAAAACAGGCGTTTTCAGCCCAATACCGGCATATGGAAGAAACAGCAGTAAGCACTGGGAAATATCTGCTTCTAAATCCAAAACGCAGCTACCTAACAGAACGGTTGTCAATGTGTGCACTCAACTTCCAGAGTTAAACTCGTGTGTGGATTCAGCAGTCTGCAGACCCTTTCTGTGCAGAGTCTCAAAACAGGCGTTTTCAGCCCAATACCGGCATATGGAAGAAACAGCAGTAAGCACAGGGAAATATCTGCTTCTAAATCCAAAACGCAGCTACCTAACAGAACGGTTGTCAATGTGTGCACTCAACTTCCAGAGTTAAACCCGTGTGTGGATTCAGCAGTCTGCAGACCCTTTCTGTGCAGAGTCTCAAAACAGGCGTTTTCACCCCAATACCGGCATATGGAAGAAACAGCAGTAAGCACAGGGAAATATCTGCTTCTAAATCCAAAACGCAGCTACCTAACAGAACGGTTGTCAATGTGTGCACTCAACTTGCAGAGTTAAACCCGTGTGTGGTTTCAGCAGTCTGCAGACCCTTTCTGTGCAGAGTCTCAAAACAGGCGTTTTCAGCCCAATACCGGCATACGGAAGAAACAGCAGTAAGCACAGGGAAATATCTGCTTCTAAATCCAAAACGCAGCTACCTAACAGAAAGGTTGTCAATGTGTGCCCTCAACTTTCAGAGATAAACCCGTTTGTGGATTCAGCAGTCTGCAGACCCTTTCTGTGCAGAGTCTCAAAACAGGCGTTTTCAGCCCAATACCGGCATATGGAAGAAACAGCAGTAAGCACTGGGAAATATCTGCTTCTAAATCCAAAACGCAGCTACCTAACAGAACGGTTGTCAATGTGTGCACTCAACTTCCAGAGATAAAGCCGTGTGTGGATTCAGCAGTCTGCAGACCCTTTCTGTGCAGAGTCTCAAAACAGGCGTTTTCAGCCCAATACCGGCATATGGAAGAAACAGCAGTAAGCACAGGGAAATATCTGCTTCTAAATCCAAAACGCAGCTACCTAACAGAACGGTTGTCAATGTGTGCACTCAACTTCCAGAGTTAAACCCGTGTGTGGATTCAGCAGTCTGCAGACCCTTTCTGTGCAGAGTCTCAAAACAGGCGTTTTCAGCCCAATACCGGCATATGGAAGAAACAGCAGTAAGCACAGGGAAATATCTGCTTCTAAATCCAAAACGCAGCTACCTAACAGAACGGTTGTCAATGTGTGCACTCAACTTCCAGAGTTAAACCCGTGTGTGGATTCAGCAGTCTGCAGACCCTTTCTGTGCAGAGTCTCCAAAAAGGCGTTTTCAGCCCAATACCGGCATATGGAAGAAACAGCAGTAAGCACAGGGAAATATCTGCTCCTAAATCCAAGACGCAGCTACCTAACAGAACGGTTGTCAATGTGTGCACTCAACTTCCAGAGTTAAACCCGTGTGTGGATTCAGCAGTCTGCAGACCCTTTCTGTGCAGAGTCTAAAAACAGGCGTTTTCAGGCCAATACCGGCATATGGAAGAAACAGCAGTAAGCACTGGGAAATATCTGCTTCTAAATCCAAAACGCAGCTACCTAACAGAACGGTTGTCAATGTGTGCACTCAACTTCCAGAGTTAAACCCGTGTGTGGATTCAGCAGTCTGCAGACCCTTTCTGTGCAGAGTCTCAAAACAGGCGTTTTCAGCCCAATACCGGCATATGGAAGAAACAGCAGTAAGCACAGGGAAATATCTGCTTCTAAATCCAAAACGCAGCTACCTAACAGAACGGTTGTCAATGTGTGCACTCAACTTCCAGAGTTAAACCCATGTGTGAATTCAGCAGTCTGCAGACCCTTTCTGTGCAGAGTCTCAAAACAGGCGTTTTCAGCCCAATACCGGCATATGGAAGAAACAGCAGTAAGCACAGGGAAATATCTGCTTCTAAATACAAAACGCAGCTACCTAACAGAACGGTTGTCAATGTGTGCACTCAAGTTCCAGAGTTAAACCCGTGTGTGGATTCAGCAGTCTGCAGACCCTTTCTGTGCAGAGTCTCAAAACAGGCGTTTTCAGCCCAATACCGGCATATGGAAGAAACAACAGTAAGCACTGGGAAATATCTGCTTCTAAATCCAAAATGCAGCTACCTAACAGAACGGTTGTCAATGTGTGCCCTCAACTTTCAGAGATAAACCCGTTTGTGGATTCAGCAGTCTGCAGACCCTTTCTGTGCAGAGTCTCAAAACAGGCGTTTTCAGCCCAATACCGGCATATGGAAGAAACAGCAGTAAGCACAGGGAAATATCTGCTTCTAAATCCAAAACGCAGCTACCTAACAGAACGGTTCTCAATGTGTGCACTCAACTTCCAGAGTTAAACCCGTGTGTGGATTCAGCAGTCTGCAGACCCTTTCTGTGCAGAGTCTCAAAACAGGCGTTTTCAGCCCAATACCGGCATATGGAAGAAACAGCAGTAAGCACAGGGAAATCTCTGCTTCTAAATCCAAAACGCAGCTACCTAACAGAACGGTTGTCAATGTGTGCACTCAACTTCCAGAGTTAAACCCCTGTGTGGATTCAGCAGTCTGCAGACCCTTTCTGTGCAGAGTCTCAAAACAGGCGTTTTCAGCCCAATACCGGCATATGGAAGAAACAGCAGTAAGCACAGGGAAATATCTGCTTCTAAATCCAAAACGCAGCTACCTAACAGAACGGTTGTCAATGTGTGCACTCAACTTCCAGAGTTAAACCCGTGTGTGGATTCAGCAGTCTGCAGACCCTTTCTGTGCAGAGTCTAAAAACAGGCGTTTTCAGCCCAATACCGGCATATGGAAGAAACAGCAGTAAGCACAGGGAAATATCTGCTTCTAAATCCAAAACGCAGCTACCTAACAGAACGGTTGTCAATGTGTGCACTCAACTTCCAGAGTTAAACGCGTGTGTGGATTCAGCAGTCTGCAGACCCTTTCTGTGCAGAGTCTCAAAACAGGCGTTTTCAGCCCAACACCGGCATATGGAAGAAACAGCAGTAAGCACAGGGAAATATCTGCTTCTAAATCCAAAACGCAGCTACCTAACAGAACGGTTGTCAATGTGTGCACTCAACTTCCAGAGTTAAACCCGTGTGTGGGTTCAGCAGTCTGCAGACCCTTTCTGTGCAGAGTCTCAAAACAGGCGTTTTCAGCCCAATACCGGCATATGGAAGAAACAGCAGTAAGCACAGGGAATTATCTGCTTCGAAATCCAAAACGCAGCTACCTAACAGAACGGTTGTCAAAGTGTGCCCTCAACTTTCAGAGATAAACCCGTTTGTGGATTCAGCAGTCTGCAGACCCTTTCTGTGCAGAGTCTCAAAACAGGCGTTTTCAGCCCAATACCGGCATATGGAAGAAAAAGCAGTAAGCACTGGGAAATATCTGCTTCTAAATCCAAAACGCAGCTACCTAACAGAACGGTTGTCAATGTGTGCCCTCAACTTTCAGAGATAAACCCGTTTGTGGATTCAGCAGTCTGCAGACCCTTTCTGTGCAGAGTCTCAAAACAGGCGTTTTCAGCCCAGTACCGGCATATGGAAGAAACAACAGTAAGCACTGGGAAATATCTGCTTCTAAATCCAAAACGCAGCTACCTAACAGAACGGTTGTCAATGTGTGCACTCAACTTCCAGAGTTAAACCCGTGTGTGGATTCAGCAGTCTGCAGACCCTTTCTGTGCAGAGTCTCAAAAAAGGCGTTTTCAGCCCAATACCGGCATATGGAAGAAACAGCAGTAAGCACAGGGAAATATCTGCTCCTAAATCCAAAACGCAGCTACCTAACAGAACGGTTGTCAATGTGTGCACTCAACTTCCAGAGTTAAACCCGTGTGTGGATTCAGCAGTCTGCAGACCCTTTCTGTGCAGAGTCTCAAAACAGGCGTTTTCAGCCCAATACCGGCATATGGAAGAAACAGCAGTAAGCACTGGGAAATATCTGCTTCTAAATCCAAAACGCAGCTACCTAACAGAACGGTTGTCAATGTGTGCCCTCAACTTTCAGAGATAAACCCGTTTGTGGATTCAGCAGTCTGCAGACCCTTTCTGTGCAGAGTCTCAAAACAGGCGTTTTCAGCCCAGTACCGGCATATGGAAGAAACAACAGTAAGCACTGGGAAATATCTGCTTCTAAATCCAAAACGCAGCTACCTAACAGAACGGTTGTCAATGTGTGCACTCAACTTACAGAGTTAAACCCGTGTGTGAATTCAGCAGTCTGCAGACACTTTCTGTGCAGAGTGTCAAAACAGGCGTTTTCAGCCCAATACCGGCATAAGGAAGAAACAGCAGTAAGCACAGGGAAATATCTGCTTCTAAATCCAAAACGCAGCTACCTAACAGAACGGTTGTCAATGTGTGCACTCACCTTCCAGAGTTAAACCCGTGTGTGGATTCAGCAGTCTGCAAACCCTTTCTGTGCAGAGTCTCAAAACAGGCGTTTTCAGCCCAATACCGGCATATGGAAGAAACAGCAGTATGAACAGGGAAATATCTGCTTCTAAATCCAAAACGCAGCTACCTAACAGAACGGTTGTCAATGTGTGCACTCAACTTCCAGAGTTAAACCCGTGTGTGGATTCAGCAGTCTGCAGACCCTTTCTGTGCAGAGTCTCAAAACAGGCGTTTTCAGCCCAATACCGGCATATGGAAGAAACAGCAGTAAGCACAGGGAAATATCTGCTTCTAAATCCAAAACGCAGCTACCTAACAGAACGGTTGTCAATGTGTACACTCAACTTCCAGAGTTAAACCCGTGTGTGGATTCAGCAGTCTGCAGACCCTTTCTGTGCAGAGTCTCAAAACAGGCGTTTTCAGCCCAATACCGGCATATGGAAGAAACAGCAGTAAGCACAGGGAAATATCTGCTTCTAAATCCAAAACGCAGCTACCTAACAGAACGGTTGTCAATGTGTGCACTCAACTTCCAGAGTTAAACCCGTGTGTGGATTCAGCAGTCTGCAGACCCTTTCTGTGCAGAGTCTAAAAACAGGCGTTTTCAGCCCAATACCGGCATATGGAAGAAACAGCAGTAAGCACAGGGAAATATCTGCTTCTAAATCCAAAACGCAGCTACCTAACAGAACGGTTGTCAATGTGTGCACTCAACTTCCAGAGTTAAACGCGTGTGTGGATTCAGCAGTCTGCAGACCCTTTCTGTGCAGAGTCTCAAAACAGGCGTTTTCAGCCCAACACCGGCATATGGAAGAAACAGCAGTAAGCACAGGGAAATATCTGCTTCTAAATCCAAAACGCAGCTACCTAACAGAACGGTTGTCAATGTGTGCACTCAACTTCCAGAGTTAAACCCGTGTGTGGGTTCAGCAGTCTGCAGACCCTTTCTGTGCAGAGTCTCAAAACAGGCGTTTTCAGCCCAATACCGGCATATGGAAGAAACAGCAGTAAGCACAGGGAATTATCTGCTTCGAAATCCAAAACGCAGCTACCTAACAGAACGGTTGTCAAAGTGTGCCCTCAACTTTCAGAGATAAACCCGTTTGTGGATTCAGCAGTCTGCAGACCCTTTCTGTGCAGAGTCTCAAAACAGGCGTTTTCAGCCCAATACCGGCATATGGAAGAAAAAGCAGTAAGCACTGGGAAATATCTGCTTCTAAATCCAAAACGCAGCTACCTAACAGAACGGTTGTCAATGTGTGCCCTCAACTTTCAGAGATAAACCCGTTTGTGGATTCAGCAGTCTGCAGACCCTTTCTGTGCAGAGTCTCAAAACAGGCGTTTTCAGCCCAGTACCGGCATATGGAAGAAACAACAGTAAGCACTGGGAAATATCTGCTTCTAAATCCAAAACGCAGCTACCTAACAGAACGGTTGTCAATGTGTGCACTCAACTTCCAGAGTTAAACCCGTGTGTGGATTCAGCAGTCTGCAGACCCTTTCTGTGCAGAGTCTCAAAAAAGGCGTTTTCAGCCCAATACCGGCATATGGAAGAAACAGCAGTAAGCACAGGGAAATATCTGCTCCTAAATCCAAAACGCAGCTACCTAACAGAACGGTTGTCAATGTGTGCACTCAACTTCCAGAGTTAAACCCGTGTGTGGATTCAGCAGTCTGCAGACCCTTTCTGTGCAGAGTCTCAAAACAGGCGTTTTCAGCCCAATACCGGCATATGGAAGAAACAGCAGTAAGCACTGGGAAATATCTGCTTCTAAATCCAAAACGCAGCTACCTAACAGAACGGTTGTCAATGTGTGCCCTCAACTTTCAGAGATAAACCCGTTTGTGGATTCAGCAGTCTGCAGACCCTTTCTGTGCAGAGTCTCAAAACAGGCGTTTTCAGCCCAGTACCGGCATATGGAAGAAACAACAGTAAGCACTGGGAAATATCTGCTTCTAAATCCAAAACGCAGCTACCTAACAGAACGGTTTTCAATGTGTGCACTCAACTTACAGAGTTAAACCCGTGTGTGAATTCAGCAGTCTGCAGACACTTTCTGTGCAGAGTGTCAAAACAGGCGTTTTCAGCCCAATACCGGCATAAGGAAGAAACAGCAGTAAGCACAGGGAAATATCTGCTTCTAAATCCAAAACGCAGCTACCTAACAGAACGGTTGTCAATGTGTGCACTCACCTTCCAGAGTTAAACCCGTGTGTGGATTCAGCAGTCTGCAAACCCTTTCTGTGCAGAGTCTCAAAACAGGCGTTTTCAGCCCAATACCGGCATATGGAAGAAACAGCAGTATGAACAGGGAAATATCTGCTTCTAAATCCAAAACGCAGCTACCTAACAGAACGGTTGTCAATGTGTGCACTCAACTTCCAGAGTTAAACCCGTGTGTGGATTCAGCAGTCTGCAGACCCTTTCTGTGCAGAGTCTCAAAACAGGCGTTTTCAGCCCAATACCGGCATATGGAAGAAACAGCAGTAAGCACAGGGAAATATCTGCTTCTAAATCCAAAACGCAGCTACCTAACAGAACGGTTGTCAATGTGTACACTCAACTTCCAGAGTTAAACCCGTGTGTGGATTCAGCAGTCTGCAGACCCTTTCTGTGCAGAGTCTCAAAACAGGCGTTTTCAGCCCAATACCGGCATATGGAAGAAACAGCAGTAAGCACAGGGAAATATCTGCTTCTAAATCCAAAACGCAGCTACCTAACAGAACGGTTGTCAACGTGTGCACTCAACTTCCAGCGTTAAACCTCTGTGTGGATTCAGCAGTCTGCAGACCCTTTCTGTGCAGTGTCTCAAAGCAGGCGTTTTCAGCACAATACCGGCATATGGAAGAAACAGCAGTAAGCACTGGGAAATATCTGCTTCTAAATCCAAAACGCAGCTACCTAACAGAACGGTTGTCAATGTGTGCACTCAACTTCCAGAGTTAAACTCGTGTGTGGATTCAGCACTCTGCAGACCCTTTCTGAGCAGAGTCTCAAAACAGGCGTTTTCAGCCCAATACCGGCATATGGAAGAAACAGCAGTAAGCACAGGGAAATATCTGCTTCTAAATCCAAAACCCAGCTACCTAACAGAACGGTTGTCAATGTGTGCACTCAACTTCCAGAGATAAACCCGTGTGTGGATTCAGCACTCTGCAGACCCTTTCTGAGCAGAGTCTCAAAACAGGCGTTTTCAGCCCAATACCGGCATATGGAAGAAACAGCAGTAAGCTCTGGGAAATATCTGCTTCTAAATCCAAAATGCAGCTACCTAACAGAACGGTTGTCAATGTGTGCACTCAACATCCGGAGTTAAACCCGTGTGTGGATTCAGCAGTCTGCAGACCCTTTCTGTGCAGAGTCTCAAAACAGGCGTTTTCAGCCCAATACCGGCATATGGAAGAAACAGCAGTAAGCACTGGGAAATATCTGCCTCTAAATCCAAAACGCAGCTACCTAACAGAACGGTTGTCAATGTGTGCACTCAACTTCCAGAGTTAAACCCCTGTGTGGATTCAGCAGTCTGCAGACCCTTTCTGTGCAGAGTCTCAAAACAGGCGTTTTCAGCCCAATACCGGCATATGGAAGAAACAGCAGTAAGCACAGGGAAATATCTGCTTCTAAATCCAAAACGCAGCTACCTAACCGAACGGTTGTCAATGTGTGCACTCAACTTCCAGAGTTAAACCCGTGTGTGGGTTCAGCAGTCTGCAGACCCTTTCTGTGCAGAGTCTCAAAACAGGCGTTTTCAGCCCAATACCGGCATATGGAAGAAACAGCAGTAAGCACAGGGAAATATCTGCTTCTAAATCCAAAACGCAGCTACCTAACAGAACGGTTGTCAATGTGTGCACTCAACTTCCAGAGTTAAACCCGTGTGTGGGTTCAGCAGTCTGCAGACCCTTTCTGTGCAGAGTCTCAAAACAGGCGTTTTCAGCCCAATACCGGCATATGGAAGAAGCAGCAGTAAGCACAGGGAAATATCTGCTCCTAAATCCAAAACGCAGCTACCTAACAGAACGGTTGTCAATGTGTGCACTCAACTTCCAGAGTTAAACCCGTGTGTGGATTCAGCAGTCTGCAGACCCTTTCTGTGCAGAGTCTCAAAACAGGCGTTTTCAGCCCAATACCGGCATATGGAAGAAAGAGCAGTAAGCACTGGGAAATATCTGCTTCTAAATCCAAAACGCAGCTACCTAACAGAACGGTTGTCAATGTGTGCCCTCAACTTTCAGAGATAAACCCGTTTGTGGATTCAGCAGTCTGCAGACCCTTTCTGTGCAGAGTCTCAAAACAGGCGTTTTCAGCCCAGTACCGGCATATGGAAGAAACAACAGTAAGCACTGGGAAATATCTGCTTCTAAATCCAAAACGCAGCTACCTAACAGAATGGTTGTCAATGTGTGCACTCAACTTCCAGAGTTAAACCCGTGTGTGGATTCAGCAGTCTGCAGACCCTTTCTGTGCAGAGTCTCAAAACAGGCGTTTTCAGCCCAATACCGGCATATGGAAGAAACAGCAGTATGCACAGGGAAATATCTGTTTCTAAATCCAAAACGCAGCTACCTAACAGAACGGTTGTCAATGTGTGCACTCAACTTCCAGAGTTAAACCCCTGTGTGGATTCAGCAGTCTGCAGACCCTTTCTGTGCAGAGTCTCAAAACAGGCGTTTTCAGCCCAATACCGGCATATGGAAGAAACAGCAGTAAGCACAGGGAAATATCTGCTTCTAAATCCAAAACGCAGCTACCTAACAGAACGGTTGTCAATGTGTGCACTCAACTTCCAGAGTTAAACCCGTGTGTGGATTCAGCAGTCTGCAGACCCTTTCTGTGCAGAGTCTCAAAACAGGCGTTTTCAGCCCAATACCGGCATATGGAAGAAACAGCAGTAAGCACAGGGAAATATCTGCTTCTAAATCCAAAACGCAGCTACCTAACAGAACGGTTGTCAATGTGTGCACTCAACTTCCAGAGTTAAACCCCTGTGTGGATTCAGCAGTCTGCAGACCCTTTCTGTGCAGAGTCTCAAAACAGGCGTTTTCAGCCCAATACCGGCATATGGAAGAAACAGCAGTAAGCACAGGGAAATATCTGCTTCTAAATCCAAAACGCAGCTACCTAACAGAACGGTTGTCAATGTGTGCACTCAACTTCCAGAGTTAAACCCCTGTGTGGATTCAGCAGTCTGCAGACCCTTTCTGTGCAGAGTCTCAAAACAGGCGTTTTCAGCCCTATACCGGCATATGGAAGAAACAGCAGTAAGCACAGGGAAATATCTGCTTCTAAATCCAAAACGCAGCTACCTAACAGAACGGTTGTCAATGTGTGCACTCAACATCCAGACTTAAAGCTGTGTGTGGATTCAGCAGTCTGCAGACCCTTTCTGTGCGGAGTCTCAAAACAGGCGTTTTCAGCCCAATACCGGCATATGGAAGAAACAGCAGTAAGCACAGGGAAATATCTGCTCCTAAATCCAAAACGCAGCTACCTAACAGAACGGTTGTCAATGTGTGCACTCAACTTCCAGAGTTAAACCCGTGTGTGGATTCAGCAGTCTGCAGACCCTTTCTGTGCAGAGTCTCAAACAGGCGTTTTCAGCCCAATACCGGCATATGGAAGAAACAGCAGTAAGCACTGGGAAAGATCTGCCTCTAAATCCAAAACGCAGCTACCTAACAGAACGGTTGTCAATGTGTGCACTCAACTTCCAGAGTTAAACGCGTGTGTGGATTCAGCAGTCTGCAGACCCTTTCTGTGCAGAGTCTCAAAACAGGCGTTTTCAGCCCAATACCGGCATATGGAAGAAACAGCAGTAAGCACAGGGAATTATCTGCTTCTAAATCCAAAACGCAGCTACCTAACAGAACGGTTGTCAATGTGTGCCCTCAACTTTCAGAAATAAACCCGTTTGTGGATTCAGCAGTCTGCAGACCCTTTCTGTGCAGAGTCTCAAAACAGGCGTTTTCAGCCCAATACCGGCATATGGAAGAAACAGCAGTAAGCACTGGGAAATATCTGCTTCTAAATCCAAAACGCAGCTAACTAACAGAACGGTTGTCAATGTGTGCACTCAACTTCCAGAGTTAAACGCGTGTGTGGATTCAGCAGTCTGCAGACCCTTTCTGTGCAGAGTCTCAAAACAGGCGTTTTCAGCCCAATACAGGCATATGGAAGAAACAGCAGTAAGCACAGGGAAATATCTGCTTCTAAATCCAAAACGAAGCTACCTAACAGAACGGTTGTCAAAGTGTGCACTCAACTTCCAGAGATAAACCCGTGTGTGGATTCAGCAGTCTGCAAACCCTTTCTGTGCAGAGTCTCAAAACAGGCGTTTTCAGCACAATACCGGCATATGGAAGAAACAGCAGTAAGCACAGGGAAATATCTGCTTCTAAATCCAAAACGCAGCTACCTAACAGAAAGGTTGTCAATGTGTGCCCT
The DNA here is from genome assembly GCF_030222135.1 of Aotus nancymaae. NCBI lineage: Eukaryota > Metazoa > Chordata > Mammalia > Primates > Aotidae > Aotus > Aotus nancymaae. Next base: position 44,315 of record NW_026989241.1, read on the forward strand.
CAACTTTCAGAGATAAACCCGTTTGTGGATTCAGCAGTCTGCAGACCCTTTCTGTGCAGAGTCTGAAAACAGGCGTTTTCAGCCCAATACCGGCATATGGAAGAAACAGCAGTAAGCACAGGGAAATATCTGCTTCTAAATCCAAAACGCAGCTACCTAACAGAACGGTTGTCAATGTGTGCACTCAACTTCCAGAGTTAAACCCGTGTGTGGATTCAGCAGTCTGCAGACCCTTTCTGTGCAGAGTCTCAAAACAGGCGTTTTCAGCCCAATACCGGCATATGGAAGAAACAGCAGTAAGCACAGGGAAATATCTGCTTCTAAATCCAAAACGCAGCTACCTAACAGAACGGTTGTCAATGTGTGCACTCAACTTCCAGAGTTAAACCCGTGTGTGGATTCAGCAGTCTGCAGACCCTTTCTGTGCAGAGTCTCAAAACAGGTGTTTTCAGCCCAATACCGGCATATGGAAGAAACAGCAGTAAGCACAGGGAAATATCTGCTTCTAAATCCAAAACGCAGCTACCTAACAGAACGGTTGTGAATGTCTGCACTCAACTTCCAGAGTTAAACGCGTGTGTGGATTCAGCAGTCTGCAGACCCTTTCTGTGCAGAGTCTCAAAACAGGCGTTTTCAGCCGAATACCGGCATATGGAAGAAACAGCAGTAAGCACTGGGAAATATCTGCTTCTAAATCCAAAACGCAGCTACCTAACAGAACGGTTGTCAATGTGTGCACTCAACTTCCAGAGTTAAACCCGTGTGTGGATTCAGCAGTCTGCAGACCCTTTCTGTGCAGAGTCTCAAAACAGGCGTTTTCAGCCCAATACCGGCATATGGAAGAAACAGCAGTAAGCACAGGGAAATATCTGCTTCTAAATCCAAAACGCAGCTACCTAACAGAACGGTTGTCAATGTGTGCACTCAACTTCCAGAGTTAAACCCGTGTGTGGATTCAGCAGTCTGCAGACCCTTTCTGTGCAGAGTCTCAAAAAAGGCGTTTTCAGCACAATACCGGCATATGGAAGAAACAGCAGTAAACACAGTGAAATATCTGCTTCTAAATCCAAAACGCAGCTACCTAACAGAACGGTTGTCAATGTGTGCACTCAACTTCCAGAGTTAAACCCGTGTGTGGGTTCAGCAGTCTGCAGACGCTTTCTGTGCAGAGTCTCAAAACAGGCGTTTTCAGCCCAATACCGGCATATGGAAGAAACAGCAGTAAGCACAGGGAAATATCTGCTTCTAAATCCAAAACGCAGCTACCTAACAGAACGGTTGTCAATGTGTGCACTCAACTTCCAGAGTTAAACCCGTGTGTGGATTCAGCAGTCTGCAGACCCTTTCTGTGCAGAGTCTCAAAACAGGCGTTTTCAGCCCAATACCGGCATATGGAAGAAACAGCAGTAAGCACTGGGAAATATCTGCTTCTAAATCCAAAACGCAGCTACCTAACAGAACGGTTGTCAAAGTGTGCACTCAACTTCCAGAGATAAACCCGTGTGTGGATTCAGCAGTCTGCAGACCCTTTCTGTGCAGAGTCTCAAAACAGGCGTTTTCAGCACAATACCGGCATATGGAAGAAACAGCAGTAAGCACTGGGAAATATCTGCTTCTAAATCCAAAACGCAGCTACCTAACAGAACGGTTGTCAATGTGTGCACTCAACTTCCAGAGTTAAACTCGTGTGTGGATTCAGCACTCTGCAGACCCTTTCTGTGCAGAGTCTCAAAACAGGCGTTTTCAGCCCAATACCGGCATATGGAAGAAACAGCAGTAAGCACAGGGAAATATCTGCTTCTAAATCCAAAACCCAGCTACCTAACAGAACGGTTGTCAATGTGTGCACTCAACTTCCAGAGATAAACCCGTGTGTGGATTCAGCAGTCTGCAGACCCTTTCTGTGCAGAGTCTCAAAACAGGCGTTTTCAGCCCAATACCGGCATATGGAAGAAACAGCAGTAAGCACAGGGAAATATCTGCTTCTAAATCCAAAACGCAGCTACCTAACAGAACGGTTGTCAATGTGTGCACTCAACTTCCAGAGTTAAACCCGTGTGTGGATTCAGCAGTCTGCAGACCCTTTCTGTGCAGAATCTAAAAACAGGCGTTTTCAGCCCAATACCGGCATTTGGAAGAAACAGCAGTAAGCTCTGGGAAATATCTGCTTCTAAATCCAAAATGCAGCTACCTAACAGAACGGTTGTCAATGTGTGCACTCAACATCCAGAGTTAAACCCGTGTGTGGATTCAGCAGTCTGCAGACCCTTTCTGTGCAGAGTCTCAAAACAGGCGTTTTCAGCCCAATACCGGCATATGGAAGAAACAGCAGTAAGCACTGGGAAATATCTGCCTCTAAATCCAAAACGCAGCTACCTAACAGAACGGTTGTCAATGTGTGCACTCAACTTCCAGAGTTAAACCCCTGTGTGGATTCAGCAGTCTGCAGACCCTTTCTGTGCAGAGTCTCAAAACAGGCGTTTTCAGCCCAATACCGGCATATGGAAGAAACAGCAGTAAGCACAGGGAAATATCTGCTTCTAAATCCAAAACGCAGCTACCTAACAGAACGGTTGTCAATGTGTGCACTCAACTTCCAGAGTTAAACCCCTGTGTGGATTCAGCAGTCTGCAGACCCTTTCTGTGCAGAGTCTCAAAACAGGCGTTTTCAGCCCAATACCGGCATATGGAAGAAACAGCAGTAAGCACAGGGAAATATCTGCTTCTAAATCCAAAACGCAGCTACCTAACAGAACGGTTGTCAATGTGTGCACTCAACTTCCAGAGTTAAACCCCTGTGTGGATTCAGCAGTCTGCAGACCCTTTCTGTGCAGAGTCTCAAAACAGGCGTTTTCAGCCCTATACCGGCATATGGAAGAAACAGCAGTAAGCACAGGGAAATATCTGCTTCTAAATCCAAAACGCAGCTACCTAACAGAACGGTTGTCAATGTGTGCCCTCAACTTTCAGAGATAAACCCGTTTGTGGATTCAGCAGTCTGCAGACCCTTTCTGTGCAGAGTCTCAAAACAGGCGTTTTCAGCCCAATACCGGCATATGGAAGAAACATCAGTAAGCACTGGGAAATATCTGCTTCTAAATGCAAAACGCAGCTACCTAACAGAACGGTTGTCAATGTGTGCCCTCAACTTTCAGAGATAAACCCGTTTGTGGATTCAGCAGTCTGCAGACCCTTTCTGTGCAGAGTCTCAAAACAGGCGTTTTCAGCCCAGTACCGGCATATGGAAGAAACAACAGTAAGCACTGGGAAATATCTGCTTCTAAATCCAAAACGCAGCTACCTAACAGAACGGTTGTCAATGTGTGCACTCAACTTCCAGAGTTAAACCCGTGTGTGGATTCAGCAGTCTGCAGACCCTTTCTGTGCAGAGTCTCAAAAAAGGCGTTTTCAGCCCAATACCGGCATATGGAAGAAACAGCAGTAAGCACAGGGAAATATCTGCTCCTAAATCCAAAACGCAGCTACCTAACAGAACGGTTGTCAATGTGTGCACTCAACTTCCAGAGTTAAACCCGTGTGTGGATTCAGCAGTCTGCAGACCCTTTCTGTGCAGAGTCTCAAAACAGGCGTTTTCAGCCCAATACCGGCATATGGAAGAAACAGCAGTAAGCACAGGGAAATATCTGCTTCTAAATCCAAAACGCAGCTACCTAACAGAACGGTTGTCAATGTGTGCACTCAGCTTCCAGAGTTAAACCTCTGTGTGGATTCAGCAGTCTGCAGACCCTTTCTGTGCAGAGTCTCAAAACAGGCGTTTTCAGCCCAATACCGGCATATGGAAGAAACAGCAGTAAGCACAGGGAAATATCTGCTTCTAAATCCAAAACGCAGCTACCTAACAGAACGGTTGTCAATGTGTGCACTCAGCTTCCAGAGTTAAACCTCTGTGTGGATTCAGCAGTCTGCAGACCCTTTCTGTGCAGAGTCTCAAAACAGGCGTTTTCAGCCCAATACCGGCATATGGAAGAAACAGCAGTAAGCACAGGGAAATATCTGCTTCTAAATCCAAAACGCAGCTACCTAACAGAACGGTTGTCAATGTGTGCACTCAACTTCCAGAGTTAAACCCCTGTGTGGATTCAGCAGTCTGGAGACGCTTTCTGTGCAGAGTCTCAAAACAGGCGTTTTCAGCCCAATACCGGCATATGGAAGAAACAGCAGTAAGCACTGGGAAATATCTGCTTCTAAATCCAAAACGCAGCTACCTAACAGAACGGTTGTCAATGTGTGCACTCATCTTCCAGAGTTAAACCCGTGTGTGGATTCAGCAGTCTGCAGACCCTTTCTGTGCAGAGTCTCAAAACAGGCGTTTTCAGCCCAATACCGGCATATGGAAGAAACAGCAGTAAGCACAGGGAAATATCTGCTTCTAAATCCAAAACGCAGCTACCTAACAGAACGGTTGTCAACGTGTGCACTCAACTTCCAGAGTTAAACCCGTGTGTGGATTCAGCAGTCTGCAGACCCTTTCTGTGCAGAGTCTCAAAACAGGCGTTTTCAGCCCAATACCGGCATATGGAAGAAACAGCAGTATGCACAGGGAAATATCTGCTTCTAAATCCAAAACGCAGCTACCTAACAGAACGGTTGTCAATGTGTGCACTCAACTTCCAGAGTTAAAGCCGTGTGTGGATTCAGCAGTCTGCAGACCCTTTCTGTGCAGAGTCTCAAAACAGGCGTTTTCAGCCCAATACCGGCATATGGAAGAAACAGCAGTAAGCACAGGGAAATATCTGCTTCTAAATCCAAAACGCAGCTACCTAACAGAACGGTTGTCAATGTGTGCACTCAACTTCCAGAGTTAAACCGGTGTGTGGATTCAGCAGTCTGCAGACCCTTTCTGTGCAGAGTCTCAAAACAGGCGTTTTCAGCCCAATACCGGCATATGGAAGAAACAGCAGTAAGCACAGGGAAATATCTGCTTCTAAATCCAAAACGCAGCTACCTAACAGAACGGTTGTCAATGTGTGCACTCAACTTCCAGAGTTAAACCCGTGTGTGGATTCAGCAGTCTGCAGACCCTTTCTGTGCAGAGTCTCAAAACAGGCGTTTTCAGCCCAATACCGGCATATGGAAGAAACAGCAGTAAGCACAGGGAAATATCTGCTTCTAAATCCAAAACGCAGCTAACTAACAGAACGGTTGTCAATGTGTGCACTCAACTTCCAGAGTTAAACGCGTGTGTGGATTCAGCAGTCTGCAGACCCTTTCTGTGCAGAGTCTCAAAACAGGCGTTTTCAGCCCAATACAGGCATATGGAAGAAACAGCAGTAAGCACAGGGAAATATCTGCTTCTAAATCCAAAACGAAGCTACCTAACAGAACGGTTGTCAAAGTTTGCACTCAACTTCCAGAGATAAACCCGTGTGTGGATTCAGCAGTCTGCAGACCCTTTCTGTGCAGAGTCTCAAAACAGGCGTTTTCAGCACAATACCGGCATATGGAAGAAACAGCAGTAAGCACTGGGAAATATCTGCTTCTAAATCCAAAACGCAGCTACCTAACAGAACGGTTGTCAATGTGTGCACTCAACTTCCAGAGTTAAACTCGTGTGTGGATTCAGCAGTCTGCAGACCCTTTCTGTGCAGAGTCTCAAAACAGGCGTTTTCAGCCCAATACCGGCATATGGAAGAAACAGAAGTAAGCACAGGGAAATATCTGCTTCTAAATCCAAAACGCAGCTACCTAACAGAACGGTTGTCAATGTGTGCACTCAACTTCCAGAGTTAAACCCGTGTGTGGATTCAGCAGTCTGCAGACCCTTTCTGTGCAGAGTCTCAAAACAGGCGTTTTCAGCCCAATACCGGCATATGGAAGAAACAGCAGTAAGCACAGGGAAATATCTGCTTCTAAATCCAAAACGCAGCTACCTAACAGAACGGTTGTCAATGTGTGCACTCAACTTCCAGAGTTAAACCCGTGTGTGGGTTCAGCAGTCTGCAGACCCTTTCTGTGCAGAGTCTCAAAACAGGCGTTTTCAGCCCAATACCGGCATATGGAAGAAACAGCAGTAAGCACAGGGAATTATCTGCTTCTAAATCCAAAACGCAGCTACCTAACAGAACGGTTGTCAATGTGTGCCCTCAACTTTCAGAGATAAACCCGTTTGTGGATTCAGCAGTCTGCAGACCCTTTCTGTGCAGAGTCTCAAAACAGGCGTTTTCAGCCCAATACCGGCATATGGAAGAAACAGCAGTAAGCACTGGGAAATATCTGCTTCTAAATGCAAAACGCAGCTACCTAACAGAACGGTTGTCAATGTGTGCCCTCAACTTTCAGAGATAAACCCGTTTGTGGATTCAGCAGTCTGCAGACCCTTTCTGTGCAGAGTCTCAAAAAAGGCGTTTTCAGCCCAATACCGGCATATGGAAGAAACAGCAGTAAGCACAGGGAAATATCTGCTCCTATATCCAAAACGCAGCTACCTAACAGAACGGTTGTCAATGTGTGCACTCAACTTCCAGAGTTAAACCCGTGTGTGGATTCAGCAGTCTGCAGACCCTTTCTGTGCAGAGTCTCAAAACAGGCGTTTTCAGCCCAATACCGGCATATGGAAGAAACAGCAGTAAGCACTGGGAAATATCTGCTTCTAAATCCAAAACGCAGCTACCTAACAGAACGGTTGTCAATGTGTGCCCTCAACTTTCAGAGATAAACCCGTTTGTGGATTCAGCAGTCTGCAGACCCTTTCTGTGCAGAGTCTCAAAACAGGCGTTTTCAGCCCAGTACCGGCATATGGAAGAAACAACAGTAAGCACTGGGAAATATCTGCTTCTAAATCCAAAACGCAGCTACCTAACAGAACTGTTGTCAATGTGTGCACTCAACTTACAGAGTTAAACCCGTGTGTGGATTCAGCAGTCTGCAGACACTTTCTGTGCAGAGTGTCAAAACAGGCGTTTTCAGCCCAATACCAGCATATGGAAGAAACAGCAGTAAGCACAGGGAAATATCTGCTTCTAAATCCAAAACGCAGCTACCTAACAGAACGGTTGTCAATGTGTGCACTCACCTTCCAGAGTTAAACCCGTGTGTGGATTCAGCAGTCTGCAAACCCTTTCTGTGCAGAGTCTCAAAACAGGCGTTTTCAGCCCAATACCGGCATATGGAAGAAACAGCATTATGCACAGGGAAATATCTGCTTCTAAATCCAAAACGCAGCTACCTAACAGAACGGTTGTCAATGTGTGCACTCAACTTCCAGAGTTAAACCCGTGTGTGGATTCAGCAGTCTGCAGACCCTTTCTGTGCAGAGTCTCAAAACAGGCGTTTTCAGCCCAATACCGGCATATGGAAGAAACAGCAGTAAGCACAGGGAAATATCTGCTTCTAAATCCAAAACGCAGCTACCTAACAGAACGGTTGTCAATGTGTACACTCAACTTCCAGAGTTAAACCCGTGTGTGGATTCAGCAGTCTGCAGACCCTTTCTGTGCAGAGTCTCAAAACAGGCGTTTTCAGCCCAATACCGGCATATGGAAGAAACAGCAGTAAGCACAGGGAAATATCTGCTTCTAAATCCAAAACGCAGCTACCTAACAGAACGGTTGTCAATGTGTGCACTCAGCTTCCAGAGTTAAACCTCTGTGTGGATTCAGCAGTCTGCAGACCCTTTCTGTGCAGAGTCTCAAAACAGGCGTTTTCAGCCCAATACCGGCATATGGAAGAAACAGCAGTAAGCACAGGGAAATATCTGCTTCTAAATCCAAAACGCAGCTACCTAACAGAACGGTTGTCAATGTGTGCACTCAACTTCCAGAGTTAAACCCCTGTGTGGATTCAGCAGTCTGCAGACCCTTTCTGTGCAGAGTCTCAAAACAGGCGTTTTCAGCCCAATACCGGCATATGGAAGAAACAGCAGTAAGCACTGGGAAATATCTGCTTCTAAATCCAAAACGCAGCTACCTAACAGAACGGTTGTCAATGTGTGCACTCATGTTCCAGAGGTAAACCCGTGTGTGGATTCAGCAGTCTGCAGACCCTTTCTGTGCAGAGTCTCAAAACAGGCGTTTTCAGCCCAATACCGGCATATGGAAGAAACAGCAGTAAGCACAGGGAAATATCTGCTTCTAAATCCAAAACGCAGCTACCTAACAGAACGGTTGTCAACGTGTGCACTCAACTTCCAGAGTTAAACCTGTGTGTGGATTCAGCAGTCTGCAGACCCTTTCTGTGCAGAGTCTCAAAACAGGCGTTTTCAGCCCAATACCGGCATATGGAAGAAACAGCAGTATGCACAGGGAAATATCTGCTTCTAAATCCAAAACGCAGCTACCTAACAGAACGGTTGTCAATGTGTGCACTCAACTTCCAGAGTTAAAGCCGTGTGTGGATTCAGCAGTCTGCAGACCCTTTCTGTGCAGAGTCTCAAAACAGGCGTTTTCAGCCCAATACCGGCATATGGAAGAAACAGCAGTAAGCACAGGGAAATATCTGCTTCTAAATCCAAAACGCAGCTACCTAACAGAACGGTTGTCAATGTGTGCACTCAACTTCCAGAGTTAAACCGGTGTGTGGATTCAGCAGTCTGCAGACCCTTTCTGTGCAGAGTCTCAAAACAGGCGTTTTCAGCCCAATACCGGCATATGGAAGAAACAGCAGTAAGCACAGGGAAATATCTGCTTCTAAATCCAAAACGCAGCTACCTAACAGAACGGTTGTCAATGTGTGCACTCAACTTCCAGAGTTAAACCGGTGTGTGGATTCAGCAGTCTGCAGACCCTTTCTGTGCAGAGTCTCAAAACAGGCGTTTTCAGCCCAATACCGGCATATGGAAGAAACAGCAGTAAGCACAGGGAAATATCTGCTTCTAAATCCAAAACGCAGCTACCTAACAGAACGGTTGTCAATGTGTGCACTCAACTTCCAGAGTTAAACCCGTGTGTGGATTCAGCAGTCTGCAGACCCTTTCTGTGCAGAGTCTCAAAACAGGCGTTTTCAGCCCAATACCGGCATATGGAAGAAACAGCAGTATGCACAGGGAAATATCTGTTTCTAAATCCAAAACGCAGCTACCTAACAGAACGGTTGTCAATGTGTGCACTCAACTTCCAGAGTTAAACCCCTGTGTGGATTCAGCAGTCTGCAGACCCTTTCTGTGCAGAGTCTCAAAACAGGCGTTTTCAGCCCAATACCGGCATATGGAAGAAACAGCAGTAAGCACAGGGAAATATCTGCTTCTAAATCCAAAACGCAGCTACCTAACAGAACGGTTGTCAATGTGTGCACTCAACTTCCAGAGTTAAACCCGTGTGTGGAATCAGCAGTCTGCAGACCCTTTCTGTGCAGAGTCTCAAAACAGGCGTTTTCAGCCCAATACCGGCATATGGAAGAAACAGCAGTAAGCACAGGGAAATATCTGCTTCTAAATCCAAAACGCAGCTACCTAACAGAACGGTTGTCAATGTGTGCACTCAACTTCCAGAGTTAAACCCCTGTGTGGATTCAGCAGTCTGCAGACCCTTTCTGTGCAGAGTCTCAAAACAGGCGTTTTCAGCCCAATACCGGCATATGGAAGAAACAGCAGTAAGCACAGGGAAATATCTGCTTCTAAATCCAAAACGCAGCTACCTAACAGAACGGTTGTCAATGTGTGCACTCAACTTCCAGAGTTAAACCCGTGTGTGGATTCAGCAGTCTGCAGACCCTTTCTGTGCAGAGTCTCAAAACAGGCGTTTTCAGCCCTATACCGGCATATGGAAGAAACAGCAGTAAGCACAGGGAAATATCTGCTTCTAAATCCAAAACGCAGCTACCTAACAGAACGGTTGTCAATGTGTGCCCTCAACTTTCAGAGATAAACCCGTTTGTGGATTCAGCAGTCTGCAGACCCTTTCTGTGCAGAGTCTCAAAACAGGCGTTTTCAGCCCAATACCGGCATATGGAAGAAACAGCAGTAAGCACTGGGAAATATCTGCTTCTAAATGCAAAACGCAGCTGCCTAACAGAACTGTTGTCAATGTGTGCACTCAACTTATAGAGTTAAACCCGTGTGTGGATTCAGCAGTCTGCAGACACTTTCTGTGCAGAGTCTCAAAACAGGCGTTTTCAGCCCAATACCGGCATATGGAAGAAACAGCAGTAAGCACAGGGAAATATCTGCTTCTAAATCCAAAACGCAGCTACCTAACAGAACGGTTGTCAATGTGTGCACTCAACTTCCAGAGTTAAACCCGTGTGTGGGTTCAGCAGTCTGCAGACCCTTTCTGTGCAGAGTCTCAAAACAGGCGTTTTCAGCCCAATACCGGCATATGGAAGAAACAGCAGTAAGCACAGGGAATTATCTGCTTCTAAATCCAAAACGCAGCTACCTAACAGAACGGTTGTCAATGTGTGCCCTCAACTTTCAGAGATAAACCCGTTTGTGGATTCAGCAGTCTGCAGACCCTTTCTGTGCAGAGTCTCAAAACAGGCGTTTTCAGCCCAATACCGGCATATGGAAGAAACAGCAGTAAGCACTGGGAAATATCTGCTTCTAAATGCAAAACGCAGCTACCTAACAGAACGGTTGTCAATGTGTGCCCTCAACTTTCAGAGATAAACCCGTTTGTGGATTCAGCAGTCTGCAGACCCTTTCTGTGCAGAGTCTCAAAAAAGGCGTTTTCAGCCCAATACCGGCATATGGAAGAAACAGCAGTAAGCACAGGGAAATATCTGCTCCTAAATCCAAAACGCAGCTACCTAACAGAACGGTTGTCAATGTGTGCACTCAACTTCCAGAGTTAAACCCGTGTGTGGATTCAGCAGTCTGCAGACCCTTTCTGTGCAGAGTCTCAAAACAGGCGTTTTCAGCCCAATACCGGCATATGGAAGAAACAGCAGTAAGCACTGGGAAATATCTGCTTCTAAATCCAAAACGCAGCTACCTAACAGAACGGTTGTCAATGTGTGCCCTCAACTTTCAGAGATAAACCCGTTTGTGGATTCAGCAGTCTGCAGACCCTTTCTGTGCAGAGTCTCAAAACAGGCGTTTTCAGCCCAGTACCGGCATATGGAAGAAACAACAGTAAGCACTGGGAAATATCTGCTTCTAAATCCAAAACGCAGCTACCTAACAGAACTGTTGTCAATGTGTGCACTCAACTTACAGAGTTAAACCCGTGTGTGGATTCAGCAGTCTGCAGACACTTTCTGTGCAGAGTGTCAAAACAGGCGTTTTCAGCCCAATACCAGCATATGGAAGAAACAGCAGTAAGCACAGGGAAATATCTGCTTCTAAATCCAAAACGCAGCTACCTAACAGAACGGTTGTCAATGTGTGCACTCACCTTCCAGAGTTAAACCCGTGTGTGGATTCAGCAGTCTGCAAACCCTTTCTGTGCAGAGTCTCAAAACAGGCGTTTTCAGCCCAATACCGGCATATGGAAGAAACAGCATTATGCACAGGGAAATATCTGCTTCTAAATCCAAAACGCAGCTACCTAACAGAACGGTTGTCAATGTGTGCACTCAACTTCCAGAGTTAAACCCGTGTGTGGATTCAGCAGTCTGCAGACCCTTTCTGTGCAGAGTCTCAAAACAGGCGTTTTCAGCCCAATACCGGCATATGGAAGAAACAGCAGTAAGCACAGGGAAATATCTGCTTCTAAATCCAAAACGCAGCTACCTAACAGAACGGTTGTCAATGTGTACACTCAACTTCCAGAGTTAAACCCGTGTGTGGATTCAGCAGTCTGCAGACCCTTTCTGTGCAGAGTCTCAAAACAGGCGTTTTCAGCCCAATACCGGCATATGGAAGAAACAGCAGTAAGCACAGGGAAATATCTGCTTCTAAATCCAAAACGCAGCTACCTAACAGAACGGTTGTCAATGTGTGCACTCAGCTTCCAGAGTTAAACCTCTGTGTGGATTCAGCAGTCTGCAGACCCTTTCTGTGCAGAGTCTCAAAACAGGCGTTTTCAGCCCAATACCGGCATATGGAAGAAACAGCAGTAAGCACAGGGAAATATCTGCTTCTAAATCCAAAACGCAGCTACCTAACAGAACGGTTGTCAATGTGTGCACTCAACTTCCAGAGTTAAACCCCTGTGTGGATTCAGCAGTCTGCAGACCCTTTCTGTGCAGAGTCTCAAAACAGGCGTTTTCAGCCCAATACCGGCATATGGAAGAAACAGCAGTAAGCACTGGGAAATATCTGCTTCTAAATCCAAAACGCAGCTACCTAACAGAACGGTTGTCAATGTGTGCACTCATGTTCCAGAGGTAAACCCGTGTGTGGATTCAGCAGTCTGCAGACCCTTTCTGTGCAGAGTCTCAAAACAGGCGTTTTCAGCCCAATACCGGCATATGGAAGAAACAGCAGTAAGCACAGGGAAATATCTGCTTCTAAATCCAAAACGCAGCTACCTAACAGAACGGTTGTCAACGTGTGCACTCAACTTCCAGAGTTAAACCTGTGTGTGGATTCAGCAGTCTGCAGACCCTTTCTGTGCAGAGTCTCAAAACAGGCGTTTTCAGCCCAATACCGGCATATGGAAGAAACAGCAGTATGCACAGGGAAATATCTGCTTCTAAATCCAAAACGCAGCTACCTAACAGAACGGTTGTCAATGTGTGCACTCAACTTCCAGAGTTAAAGCCGTGTGTGGATTCAGCAGTCTGCAGACCCTTTCTGTGCAGAGTCTCAAAACAGGCGTTTTCAGCCCAATACCGGCATATGGAAGAAACAGCAGTAAGCACAGGGAAATATCTGCTTCTAAATCCAAAACGCAGCTACCTAACAGAACGGTTGTCAATGTGTGCACTCAACTTCCAGAGTTAAACCGGTGTGTGGATTCAGCAGTCTGCAGACCCTTTCTGTGCAGAGTCTCAAAACAGGCGTTTTCAGCCCAATACCGGCATATGGAAGAAACAGCAGTAAGCACAGGGAAATATCTGCTTCTAAATCCAAAACGCAGCTACCTAACAGAACGGTTGTCAATGTGTGCACTCAACTTCCAGAGTTAAACCGGTGTGTGGATTCAGCAGTCTGCAGACCCTTTCTGTGCAGAGTCTCAAAACAGGCGTTTTCAGCCCAATACCGGCATATGGAAGAAACAGCAGTAAGCACAGGGAAATATCTGCTTCTAAATCCAAAACGCAGCTACCTAACAGAACGGTTGTCAATGTGTGCACTCAACTTCCAGAGTTAAACCCGTGTGTGGATTCAGCAGTCTGCAGACCCTTTCTGTGCAGAGTCTCAAAACAGGCGTTTTCAGCCCAATACCGGCATATGGAAGAAACAGCAGTATGCACAGGGAAATATCTGTTTCTAAATCCAAAACGCAGCTACCTAACAGAACGGTTGTCAATGTGTGCACTCAACTTCCAGAGTTAAACCCCTGTGTGGATTCAGCAGTCTGCAGACCCTTTCTGTGCAGAGTCTCAAAACAGGCGTTTTCAGCCCAATACCGGCATATGGAAGAAACAGCAGTAAGCACAGGGAAATATCTGCTTCTAAATCCAAAACGCAGCTACCTAACAGAACGGTTGTCAATGTGTGCACTCAACTTCCAGAGTTAAACCCGTGTGTGGAATCAGCAGTCTGCAGACCCTTTCTGTGCAGAGTCTCAAAACAGGCGTTTTCAGCCCAATACCGGCATATGGAAGAAACAGCAGTAAGCACAGGGAAATATCTGCTTCTAAATCCAAAACGCAGCTACCTAACAGAACGGTTGTCAATGTGTGCACTCAACTTCCAGAGTTAAACCCCTGTGTGGATTCAGCAGTCTGCAGACCCTTTCTGTGCAGAGTCTCAAAACAGGCGTTTTCAGCCCAATACCGGCATATGGAAGAAACAGCAGTAAGCACAGGGAAATATCTGCTTCTAAATCCAAAACGCAGCTACCTAACAGAACGGTTGTCAATGTGTGCACTCAACTTCCAGAGTTAAACCCCTGTGTGGATTCAGCAGTCTGCAGACCCTTTCTGTGCAGAGTCTCAAAACAGGCGTTTTCAGCCCTATACCGGCATATGGAAGAAACAGCAGTAAGCACAGGGAAATATCTGCTTCTAAATCCAAAACGCAGCTACCTAACAGAACGGTTGTCAATGTGTGCCCTCAACTTTCAGAGATAAACCCGTTTGTGGATTCAGCAGTCTGCAGACCCTTTCTGTGCAGAGTCTCAAAACTGGCGTTTTCAGCCCAATACCGGCATATGGAAGAAACAGCAGTAAGCACTGGGAAATATCTGCTTCTAAATGCAAAACGCAGCTACCTAACAGAACGGTTGTCAATGTGTGCCCTCAACTTTCAGAGATAAACCCGTTTGTGGATTCAGCAGTCTGCAGACCCTTTCTGTGCAGAGTCTCAAAACAGGCGTTTTCAGCCCAGTACCGGCATATGGAAGAAACAACAGTAAGCACTGGGAAATATCTGCTTCTAAATCCAAAACGCAGCTACCTAACAGAACGGTTGTCAATGTGTGCACTCAACTTCCAGAGTTAAACCCGTGTGTGGATTCAGCAGTCTGCAGACCCTTTCAGTGCAGAGTCTCAAAAAAGGCGTTTTCAGCCCAATACCGGCATATGGAAGAAACAGCAGTAAGCACAGGGAAATATCTGCTCCTAAATCCAAAACGCAGCTACCTAACAGAACGGTTGTCAATGTGTGCACTCAACTTCCAGAGTTAAACCCGTGTGTGGATACAGCAGTCTGCAGACCCTTTCTGTGCAGAGTCTCAAAACAGGCGTTTTCAGCCCAATACCGGCATATGGAAGAAACAGCAGTAAGCACTGGGAAATATCTGCTTCTAAATCCAAAACGCAGCTACCTAACAGAACGGTTGTCAATGTGTGCCCTCAACTTTCAGAGATAAACCCGTTTGTGGATTCAGCAGTCTGCAGACCATTTCTGTGCAGAGTCTCAAAACAGGCGTTTTCAGCCCAGTACCGGCATATGGAAGAAACAACAGTAAGCACTGGGAAATATCTGCTTCTAAATCCAAAACGCAGCTGCCTAACAGAACTGTTGTCAATGTGTGCACTCAACTTATAGAGTTAAACCCGTGTGTGGATTCAGCAGTCTGCAGACACTTTCTGTGCAGAGTGTCAAAACAGGCGTTTTCAGCCCAATACCAGCATATGGAAGAAACAGCAGTAAGCACAGGGAAATATCTGCTTCTAAATCCAAAACGCAGCTACCTAACAGAACGGTTGTCAATGTGTGCACTCACCTTCCAGAGTTAAACCCGTGTGTGGATTCAGCAGTCTGCAAACCCTTTCTGTGCAGAGTCTCAAAACAGGCGTTTTCAGCCCAATACCGGCATATGGAAGAAACAGCAGTATGCACAGGGAAATATCTGCTTCTAAATCCAAAACGCAGCTACCTAACAGAACGGTTGTCAATGTGTGCACTTAACTTCCAGAGTTAAACCCGTGTGTGGATTCAGCAGTCTGCAGACCCTTTCTGTGCAGAGTCTCAAAACAGGCGTTTTCAGCCCAATACCGGCATATGGAAGAAACAGCAGTAAGCACAGGGAAATATCTGCTTCTAAATCCAAAACGCAGCTACCTAACAGAACGGTTGTCAATGTGTACACTCAACTTCCAGAGTTAAACCCGTGTGTGGATTCAGCAGTCTGCAGACCCTTTCTGTGCAGAGTCTCAAAACAGGCGTTTTCAGCCCAATACCGGCATATGGAAGAAACAGCAGTAAGCACAGGGAAATATCTGCTTCTAAATCCAAAACGCAGCTACCTAACAGAACGGTTGTCAATGTGTGCACTCAGCTTCCAGAGTTAAACCTCTGTGTGGATTCAGCAGTCTGCAGACCCTTTCTGTGCAGAGTCTCAAAACAGGCGTTTTCAGCCCAATACCGGCATATGGAAGAAACAGCAGTAAGCACAGGGAAATATCTGCTTCTAAATCCAAAACGCAGCTACCTAACAGAACGGTTGTCAATGTGTGCACTCAACTTCCAGAGTTAAACCCCTGTGTGGATTCAGCAGTCTGGAGACGCTTTCTGTGCAGAGTCTCAAAACAGGCGTTTTCAGCCCAATACCGGCATATGGAAGAAACAGCAGTAAGCACTGGGAAATATCTGCTTCTAAATCCAAAACGCAGCTACCTAACAGAACGGTTGTCAATGTGTGCACTCAACTTCCAGAGTTAAACGCGTGTGTGGATTCAGCAGTCTGCAGACCCTTTCTGTGCAGAGTCTCAAAACAGGCGTTTTCAGCCCAATACCGGCATATGGAAGAAACAGCAGTAAGCACAGGGAAATATCTGCTTCTAAATCCAAAACGCAGCTACCTAACAGAACGGTTGTCAATGTGTGCACTCAACTTCCAGAGTTAAACCTGTGTGTGGATTCAGCAGTCTGCAGACCCTTTCTGTGCAGAGTCTCAAAACAGGCGTTTTCAGCCCAATACCGGCATATGGAAGAAACAGCAGTATGCACAGGGAAATATCTGCTTCTAAATCCAAAACGCAGCTACCTAACAGAACGGTTGTCAATGTGTGCACTCAACTTCCAGAGTTAAAGCCGTGTGTGGATTCAGCAGTCTGCAGACCCTTTCTGTGCAGAGTCTCAAAACAGGCGTTTTCAGCCCAATACCGGCATATGGAAGAAACAGCAGTAAGCACAGGGAAATATCTGCTTCTAAATCCAAAACGCAGCTACCTAACAGAACGGTTGTCAATGTGTGCACTCAACTTCCAGAGTTAAACCGGTGTGTGGATTCAGCAGTCTGCAGACCCTTTCTGTGCAGAGTCTCAAAACAGGCGTTTTCAGCCCAATACCGGCATATGGAAGAAACAGCAGTAAGCACAGGGAAATATCTGCTTCTAAATCCAAAACGCAGCTACCTAACAGAACGGTTGTCAATGTGTGCACTCAACTTCCAGAGTTAAACCCGTGTGTGGATTCAGCAGTCTGCAGACCCTTTCTGTGCAGAGTCTCAAAACAGGCGTTTTCAGCCCAATACCGGCATATGGAAGAAACAGCAGTAAGCACAGGGAAATATCTGCTTCTAAATCCAAAACGCAGCTAACTAACAGAACGGTTGTCAATGTGTGCACTCAACTTCCAGAGTTAAACGCGTGTGTGGATTCAGCAGTCTGCAGACCCTTTCTGTGCAGAGTCTCAAAACAGGCGTTTTCAGCCCAATACAGGCATATGGAAGAAACAGCAGTAAGCACAGGGAAATATCTGCTTCTAAATCCAAAACGAAGCTACCTAACAGAACGGTTGTCAAAGTTTGCACTCAACTTCCAGAGATAAACCCGTGTGTGGATTCAGCAGTCTGCAGACCCTTTCTGTGCAGAGTCTCAAAACAGGCGTTTTCAGCACAATACCGGCATATGGAAGAAACAGCAGTAAGCACTGGGAAATATCTACTTCTAAATCCAAAACGCAGCTACCTAACAGAACGGTTGTCAATGTGTGCACTCAACTTCCAGAGTTAAACTCGTGTGTGGATTCAGCAGTCTGCAGACCCTTTCTGTGCAGAGTCTCAAAACAGGCGTTTTCAGCCCAATACCGGCATATGGAAGAAACAGCAGTAAGCACAGGGAAATATCTGCTTCTAAATCCAAAACGCAGCTACCTAACAGAACGGTTGTCAATGTGTGCACTCAACTTCCAGAGTTAAACCCGTGTGTGGATTCAGCAGTCTGCAGACCCTTTCTGTGCAGAGTCTCAAAACAGGCGTTTTCAGCCCAATACCGGCATATGGAAGAAACAGCAGTAAGCACAGGGAAATATCTGCTTCTAAATCCAAAACGCAGCTACCTAACAGAACGGTTGTCAATGTGTGCACTCAACTTCCAGAGTTAAACCCGTGTGTGGGTTCAGCAGTCTGCAGACCCTTTCTGTGCAGAGTCTCAAAACAGGCGTTTTCAGCCCAATACCGGCATATGGAAGAAACAGCAGTAAGCACAGGGAATTATCTGCTTCTAAATCCAAAACGCAGCTACCTAACAGAACGGTTGTCAATGTGTGCCCTCAACTTTCAGAGATAAACCCGTTTGTGGATTCAGCAGTCTGCAGACCCTTTCTGTGCAGAGTCTCAAAACAGGCGTTTTCAGCCCAATGCCGGCATATGGAAGAAACAGCAGTAAGCACTGGGAAATATCTGCTTCTAAATGCAAAACGCAGCTACCTAACAGAACGGTTGTCAATGTGTGCCCTCAACTTTCAGAGATAAACCCGTTTGTGGATTCAGCAGTCTGCAGACCCTTTCTGTGCAGAGTCTCAAAAAAGGCGTTTTCAGCCCAATACCGGCATATGGAAGAAACAGCAGTAAGCACAGGGAAATATCTGCTCCTAAATCCAAAACGCAGCTACCTAACAGAACGGTTGTCAATGTGTGCACTCAACTTCCAGAGTTAAACCCGTGTGTGGATTCAGCAGTCTGCAGACCCTTTCTGTGCAGAGTCTCAAAACAGGCGTTTTCAGCCCAATACCGGCATATGGAAGAAACAGCAGTAAGCACTGGGAAATATCTGCTTCTAAATCCAAAACGCAGCTACCTAACAGAACGGTTGTCAATGTGTGCCCTCAACTTTCAGAGATAAACCCGTTTGTGGATTCAGCAGTCTGCAGACCCTTTCTGTGCAGAGTCTCAAAACAGGCGTTTTCAGCCCAGTACCGGCATATGGAAGAAACAACAGTAAGCACTGGGAAATATCTGCTTCTAAATCCAAAACGCAGCTACCTAACAGAACTGTTGTCAATGTGTGCACTCAACTTACAGAGTTAAACCCGTGTGTGAATTCAGCAGTCTGCAGACACTTTCTGTGCAGAGTGTCAAAACAGGCGTTTTCAGCCCAATACCAGCATATGGAAGAAACAGCAGTAAGCACAGGGAAATATCTGCTTCTAAATCCAAAACGCAGCTACCTAACAGAACGGTTGTCAATGTGTGCACTCACCTTCCAGAGTTAAACCCGTGTGTGGATTCAGCAGTCTGCAAACCCTTTCTGTGCAGAGTCTCAAAACAGGCGTTTTCAGCCCAATACCGGCATATGGAAGAAACAGCATTATGCACAGGGAAATATCTGCTTCTAAATCCAAAACGCAGCTACCTAACAGAACGGTTGTCAATGTGTGCACTCAACTTCCAGAGTTAAACCCGTGTGTGGATTCAGCAGTCTGCAGACCCTTTCTGTGCAGAGTCTCAAAACAGGCGTTTTCAGCCCAATACCGGCATATGGAAGAAACAGCAGTAAGCACAGGGAAATATCTGCTTCTAAATCCAAAACGCAGCTACCTAACAGAACGGTTGTCAATGTGTACACTCAACTTCCAGAGTTAAACCCGTGTGTGGATTCAGCAGTCTGCAGACCCTTTCTGTGCAGAGTCTCAAAACAGGCGTTTTCAGCCCAATACCGGCATATGGAAGAAACAGCAGTAAGCACAGGGAAATATCTGCTTCTAAATCCAAAACGCAGCTACCTAACAGAACGGTTGTCAATGTGTGCACTCAGCTTCCAGAGTTAAACCTCTGTGTGGATTCAGCAGTCTGCAGACCCTTTCTGTGCAGAGTCTCAAAACAGGCGTTTTCAGCCCAATACCGGCATATGGAAGAAACAGCAGTAAGCACAGGGAAATATCTGCTTCTAAATCCAAAACGCAGCTACCTAACAGAACGGTTGTCAATGTGTGCACTCAACTTCCAGAGTTAAACCCCTGTGTGGATTCAGCAGTCTGCAGACCCTTTCTGTGCAGAGTCTCAAAACAGGCGTTTTCAGCCCAATACCGGCATATGGAAGAAACAGCAGTAAGCACTGGGAAATATCTGCTTCTAAATCCAAAACGCAGCTACCTAACAGAACGGTTGTCAATGTGTGCACTCATGTTCCAGAGGTAAACCCGTGTGTGGATTCAGCAGTCTGCAGACCCTTTCTGTGCAGAGTCTCAAAACAGGCGTTTTCAGCCCAATACCGGCATATGGAAGAAACAGCAGTAAGCACAGGGAAATATCTGCTTCTAAATCCAAAACGCAGCTACCTAACAGAACGGTTGTCAACGTGTGCACTCAACTTCCAGAGTTAAACCTGTGTGTGGATTCAGCAGTCTGCAGACCCTTTCTGTGCAGAGTCTCAAAACAGGCGTTTTCAGCCCAATACCGGCATATGGAAGAAACAGCAGTATGCACAGGGAAATATCTGCTTCTAAATCCAAAACGCAGCTACCTAACAGAACGGTTGTCAATGTGTGCACTCAACTTCCAGAGTTAAAGCCGTGTGTGGATTCAGCAGTCTGCAGACCCTTTCTGTGCAGAGTCTCAAAACAGGCGTTTTCAGCCCAATACCGGCATATGGAAGAAACAGCAGTAAGCACAGGGAAATATCTGCTTCTAAATCCAAAACGCAGCTACCTAACAGAACGGTTGTCAATGTGTGCACTCAACTTCCAGAGTTAAACCGGTGTGTGGATTCAGCAGTCTGCAGACCCTTTCTGTGCAGAGTCTCAAAACAGGCGTTTTCAGCCCAATACCGGCATATGGAAGAAACAGCAGTAAGCACAGGGAAATATCTGCTTCTAAATCCAAAACGCAGCTACCTAACAGAACGGTTGTCAATGTGTGCACTCAACTTCCAGAGTTAAACCCGTGTGTGGATTCAGCAGTCTGCAGACCCTTTCTGTGCAGAGTCTCAAAACAGGCGTTTTCAGCCCAATACCGGCATATGGAAGAAACAGCAGTAAGCACTGGGAAATATCTGCTTCTAAATCCAAAACGCAGCTAACTAACAGAACGGTTGTCAATGTGTGCACTGAACTTCCAGAGTTAAACGCGTGTGTGGATTCAGCAGTCTGCAGACCCTTTCTGTGCAGAGTCTCAAAACAGGCGTTTTCAGCCCAATACAGGCATATGGAAGAAACAGCAGTAAGCACAGGGAAATATCTGCTTCTAAATCCAAAACGAAGCTACCTAACAGAACGGTTGTCAAAGTGTGCACTCAACTTCCAGAGATAAACCTGTGTGTGGATTCAGCAGTCTGCAGACCCTTTCTGTGCAGAGTCTCAAAACAGGCGTTTTCAGCCCAATACCGGCATATGGAAGAAACAGCAGTAAGCACTGGGAAATATCTGCTTCTAAATCCAAAACGGAGCTACCTAACAGAACGGTTGTCAATGTGTGCACTCAACTTCCAGAGTTAAACTCGTGTGTGGATTCAGCAGTCTGCAGACCCTTTCTGTGCAGAGTCTCAAAACAGGCGTTTTCAGCCCAATACCGGCATATGGAAGAAACAGCAGTAAGCACAGGGAAATATCTGCTTCTAAATCCAAAACGCAGCTACCTAACAGAACGGTTGTCAATGTGTGCACTCAACTTCCAGAGTTAAACCCGTGTGTGGATTCAGCAGTCTGCAGACCCTTTCTGTGCAGAGTCTCAAAACAGGCGTTTTCAGCCCAATACCGGCATATGGAAGAAACAGCAGTAAGCACAGGGAAATATCTGCTTCTAAATCCAAAACGCAGCTACCTAACAGAACGGTTGTCAATGTGTGCACTCAACTTGCAGAGTTAAACCCGTGTGTGGTTTCAGCAGTCTGCAGACCCTTTCTGTGCAGAGTCTCAAAACAGGCGTTTTCAGCCCAATACCGGCATATGGAAGAAACAGCAGTAAGCACAGGGAAATATCTGCTTCTAAATCCAAAACGCAGCTACCTAACAGAAAGGTTGTCAATGTGTGCCCTCAACTTTCAGAGATAAACCCGTTTGTGGATTCAGCAGTCTGCAGACCCTTTCTGTGCAGAGTCTCAAAACAGGCGTTTTCAGCCCAATACCGGCATATGGAAGAAACAGCAGTAAGCACTGGGAAATATCTGCTTCTAAATCCAAAACGCAGCTACCTAACAGAACGGTTGTCAATGTGTGCACTCAACTTCCAGAGATAAAGCCGTGTGTGGATTCAGCAGTCTGCAGACCCTTTCTGTGCAGAGTCTCAAAACAGGCGTTTTCAGCCCAATACCGGCATATGGAAGAAACAGCAGTAAGCACAGGGAAATATCTGCTTCTAAATCCAAAACGCAGCTACCTAACAGAACGGTTGTCAATGTGTGCACTCAACTTCCAGAGTTAAACCCGTGTGTGGATTCAGCAGTCTGCAGACCCTTTCTGTGCAGAGTCTCAAAACAGGCGTTTTCAGCCCAATACCGGCATATGGAAGAAACAGCAGTAAGCACAGGGAAATATCTGCTTCTAAATCCAAAACGCAGCTACCTAACAGAACGGTTGTCAATGTGTGCACTCAACTTCCAGAGTTAAACCCGTGTGTGGATTCAGCAGTCTGCAGACCCTTTCTGTGCAGAGTCTAAAAACAGGCGTTTTCAGCCCAATACCGGCATTTGGAAGAAACAGCAGTAAGCACTGGGAAATATCTGCTTCTAAATCCAAAATGTAGCTACCTAACAGAACGGTTGTCAATGTGTGCACTCAACATCCAGAGTTAAACCCGTGTGTGGATTCAGCAGTCTGCAGACCCTTTCTGTGCAGAGTCTCAAAACAGGCGTTTTCAGACCAATACCGGCATATGGAAGAAACAGCAGTAAGCACTGGGAAATATCTGCCTCTAAATCCAAAACGCAGCTACCTAACAGAACGGTTGTCAATGTGTGCACTCAACTTCCAGAGTTAAACGCGTGTGTGGATTCAGCAGTCTGCAGACCCTTTCTGTGCAGAGTCTCAAAACAGGCGTTTTCATCCCAATACCGGCATATGGAAGAAACAGCAGTAAGCACAGGGAAATATCTGCTTCTAAATCCAAAACGCAGCTACCTAACAGAACGGTTGTCAATGTGTGCACTCAACTTCCAGAGTTAAACCCGTGTGTGGGTTCAGCAGTCTGCAGACCCTTTCTGTGCAGAGTCTCAAAACACGCGTTTTCAGCCAAATACCGGCATATGGAAGAAACAGCAGTCAGCACAGGGAAATATCTGCTTCTAAATCCAAAACGCAGCTACCTAACAGAACGGTTGTCTATGTGTGCACTCAACTTCCAGAGTTAAACCCCTGTGTGGATTCAGCAGTCTGCAGACCCTCTCTGTGCAGTGTCAAAACAGGCGTTTTCAGCCCAATACCGGCATATGGAAGAAACAGCAGTAAGCACAGGGAAATATCTGCTTCTAAATCCAAAACGCAGCTACCTAACAGAACGGTTGTCAATGTGTGCACTCAACTTCCAGAGTTAAACCCGTGTGTGGGTTCAGCAGTCTGCAGACCCTTTCTGTGCAGAGTCTCAAAACAGGCGTTTTCAGCCCAATACCGGCATATGGAAGAAACAGCAGTAAGCACAGGGAATTATCTGCTTCTAAATCCAAAACGCAGCGACCTAACAGAACGGTTGTCAATGTGTGCCCTCAACTTTCAGAGATAAACCCGTTTGTGGATTCAGCAGTCTGCAGACCCTTTCTGTGCAGAGTCTCAAAACAGGCGTTTTCAGCCCAATACCGGCATATGGAAGAAACAGCAGTAAGCACTGGGAAATATCTGCTTCTAAATCCAAAACGCAGCTACCTAACAGAACGGTTGTCAATGTGTGCCCTCAACTTTCAGAGATAAACCCGTTTGTGGATTCAGCAGTCTGCAGACCCTTTCTGTGCAGAGTCTCAAAACAGGCGTTTTCAGCCCAGTACCGGCATATGGAAGAAACAACAGTAAGCACTGGGAAATATCTGCTTCTAAATCCAAAACGCAGCTACCTAACAGAACGGTTGTCAATGTGTGCACTCAACTTCCAGAGTTAAACCCGTGTGTGGATTCAGCAGTCTGCAGACCCTTTCTGTGCAGAGTCTCAAAAAAGGCGTTTTCAGCCCAATACCGGCATATGGAAGAAACAGCAGTAAGCACAGGGAAATATCTGCTCCTAAATCCAAGACGCAGCTACCTAACAGAACGGTTGTCAATGTGTGCACTCAACTTCCAGAGTTAAACCCGTGTGTGGATTCAGCAGTCTGCAGACCCTTTCTGTGCAGAGTCTAAAAACAGGCGTTTTCAGGCCAATACCGGCATATGGAAGAAACAGCAGTAAGCACTGGGAAATATCTGCTTCTAAATCCAAAACGCAGCTACCTAACAGAACGGTTGTCAATGTGTGCACTCAACTTCCAGAGTTAAACCCGTGTGTGGATTCAGCAGTCTGCAGACCCTTTCTGTGCAGAATCTCAAAACAGGCGTTTTCAGCCCAATACCGGCATATGGAAGAAACAGCAGTAAGCACAGGGAAATATCTGCTTCTAAATCCAAAACGCAGCTACCTAACAGAACGGTTGTCAATGTGTGCACTCAACTTCCAGAGTTAAACCCATGTGTGAATTCAGCAGTCTGCAGACCCTTTCTGTGCAGAGTCTCAAAACAGGCGTTTTCAGCCCAATACCGGCATATGGAAGAAACAGCAGTAAGCACAGGGAAATATCTGCTTCTAAATACAAAACGCAGCTACCTAACAGAACGGTTGTCAATGTGTGCACTCAACTTCCAGAGTTAAACCCGTGTGTGGATTCAGCAGTCTGCAGACCCTTTCTGTGCAGAGTCTCAAAACAGGCGTTTTCAGCCCAATACCGGCATATGGAAGAAACAGCAGTAAGCACAGGGAAATATCTGCTTCTAAATCCAAAACGCAGCTACCTAACAGAACGGTTGTCAATGTGTGCACTCAACTTCCAGAGTTAAACCTGTGTGTGGATTCAGCAGTCTGCAGACGCTTTCTGTGCAGAGTCTCAAAACAGGCGTTTTCGGCCCAATACCGGCATATGGAAGAAACAGCAGTATGCACAGGGAAATATCTGCTTCTAAATCCAAAACGCAGCTACCTAACAGAACGGTTGTCAATGTGTGCACTCAACGTCCAGACTTAAAGCTGTGTGTGGATTCAGCAGTCTGCAGACCCTTTCTGTGCGGAGTCTCAAAACAGGCGTTTTCAGCCCAATACCGGCATATGGAAGAAACAGCAGTAAGCACAGGGAATTATCTGCTCCTAAATCCAAAACGCAGCTACCTAACAGAACGGTTGTCAATGTGTGCACTCAACTTCCAGAGTTAAACCCGTGTGTGGATTCAGCAGTCTGCAGACCCTTTCTGTGCAGAGTCTCAAAACAGGCGTTTTCAGCCCAATACCGGCATATGGAAGAAACAACAGTAAGCACTGGGAAATATCTGCTTCTAAATCCAAAATGCAGCTACCTAACAGAACGGTTGTCAATGTGTGCCCTCAACTTTCAGAGATAAACCCCTTTGTGTATTCAGCAGTCTGCAGACCCTTTCTGTGCAGAGTCTCAAAACAGGCGTTTTCAGCCCAATACCGGCATATGGAAGAAACAGCAGTAAGCACAGGGAAATATCTGCTTCTAAATCCAAAACGCAGCTACCTAACAGAACGGTTCTCAATGTGTGCACTCAACTTCCAGAGTTAAACCCGTGTGTGGATTCAGCAGTCTGCAGACCCTTTCTGTGCAGAGTCTCAAAACAGGCGTTTTCAGCCCAATACCGGCATATGGAAGAAACAGCAGTAAGCACAGGGAAATCTCTGCTTCTAAATCCAAAACGCAGCTACCTAACAGAACGGTTGTCAATGTGTGCACTCAACTTCCAGAGTTAAACCCCTGTGTGGATTCAGCAGTCTGCAGACCCTTTCTGTGCAGAGTCTCAAAACAGGCGTTTTCAGCCCAATACCGGCATATGGAAGAAACAGCAGTAAGCACAGGGAAATATCTGCTTCTAAATCCAAAACGCAGCTACCTAACAGAACGGTTGTCAATGTGTGCACTCAACTTCCAGAGTTAAACCCGTGTGTGGATTCAGCAGTCTGCAGACCCTTTCTGTGCAGAGTCTAAAAACAGTCGTTTTCAGCCCAATACCGGCATATGGAAGAAACAGCAGTAAGCACAGGGAAATATCTGCTTCTAAATCCAAAACGCAGCTACCTAACAGAACGGTTGTCAATGTGTGCACTCAACTTCCAGAGTTAAACGCGTGTGTGGATTCAGCAGTCTGCAGACCCTTTCTGTGCAGAGTCTCAAAACAGGCGTTTTCAGCCCAACACCGGCATATGGAAGAAACAGCAGTAAGCACAGGGAAATATCTGCTTCTAAATCCAAAACGCAGCTACCTAACAGAACGGTTGTCAATGTGTGCACTCAACTTCCAGAGTTAAACCCGTGTGTGGGTTCAGCAGTCTGCAGACCCTTTCTGTGCAGAGTCTCAAAACAGGCGTTTTCAGCCCAATACCGGCATATGGAAGAAACAGCAGTAAGCACAGGGAATTATCTGCTTCGAAATCCAAAACGCAGCTACCTAACAGAACGGTTGTCAAAGTGTGCCCTCAACTTTCAGAGATAAACCCGTTTGTGGATTCAGCAGTCTGCAGACCCTTTCTGTGCAGAGTCTCAAAACAGGCGTTTTCAGCCCAATACCGGCATATGGAAGAAAAAGCAGTAAGCACTGGGAAATATCTGCTTCTAAATCCAAAACGCAGCTACCTAACAGAACGGTTGTCAATGTGTGCCCTCAACTTTCAGAGATAAACCCGTTTGTGGATTCAGCAGTCTGCAGACCCTTTCTGTGCAGAGTCTCAAAACAGGCGTTTTCAGCCCAGTACCGGCATATGGAAGAAACAACAGTAAGCACTGGGAAATATCTGCTTCTAAATGCAAAACGCAGCTACCTAACAGAACGGTTGTCAATGTGTGCACTCAACGTCCAGACTTAAAGCTGTGTGTGGATTCAGCAGTCTGCAGACCCTTTCTGTGCGGAGTCTCAAAACAGGCGTTTTCAGCCCAATACCGGCATATGGAAGAAACAGCAGTAAGCACAGGGAATTATCTGCTCCTAAATCCAAAACGCAGCTACCTAACAGAACGGTTGTCAATGTGTGCACTCAACTTCCAGAGTTAAACCCGTGTGTGGATTCAGCAGTCTGCAGACCCTTTCTGTGCAGAGTCTCAAAACAGGCGTTTTCAGCCCAATACCGGCATATGGAAGAAACAACAGTAAGCACTGGGAAATATCTGCTTCTAAATCCAAAATGCAGCTACCTAACAGAACGGTTGTCAATGTGTGCCCTCAACTTTCAGAGATAAACCCCTTTGTGTATTCAGCAGTCTGCAGACCCTTTCTGTGCAGAGTCTCAAAACAGGCGTTTTCAGCCCAATACCGGCATATGGAAGAAACAGCAGTAAGCACAGGGAAATATCTGCTTCTAAATCCAAAACGCAGCTACCTAACAGAACGGTTCTCAATGTGTGCACTCAACTTCCAGAGTTAAACCCGTGTGTGGATTCAGCAGTCTGCAGACCCTTTCTGTGCAGAGTCTCAAAACAGGCGTTTTCAGCCCAATACCGGCATATGGAAGAAACAGCAGTAAGCACAGGGAAATCTCTGCTTCTAAATCCAAAACGCAGCTACCTAACAGAACGGTTGTCAATGTGTGCACTCAACTTCCAGAGTTAAACCCCTGTGTGGATTCAGCAGTCTGCAGACCCTTTCTGTGCAGAGTCTCAAAACAGGCGTTTTCAGCCCAATACCGGCATATGGAAGAAACAGCAGTAAGCACAGGGAAATATCTGCTTCTAAATCCAAAACGCAGCTACCTAACAGAACGGTTGTCAATGTGTGCACTCAACTTCCAGAGTTAAACCCGTGTGTGGATTCAGCAGTCTGCAGACCCTTTCTGTGCAGAGTCTAAAAACAGTCGTTTTCAGCCCAATACCGGCATATGGAAGAAACAGCAGTAAGCACAGGGAAATATCTGCTTCTAAATCCAAAACGCAGCTACCTAACAGAACGGTTGTCAATGTGTGCACTCAACTTCCAGAGTTAAACGCGTGTGTGGATTCAGCAGTCTGCAGACCCTTTCTGTGCAGAGTCTCAAAACAGGCGTTTTCAGCCCAACACCGGCATATGGAAGAAACAGCAGTAAGCACAGGGAAATATCTGCTTCTAAATCCAAAACGCAGCTACCTAACAGAACGGTTGTCAATGTGTGCACTCAACTTCCAGAGTTAAACCCGTGTGTGGGTTCAGCAGTCTGCAGACCCTTTCTGTGCAGAGTCTCAAAACAGGCGTTTTCAGCCCAATACCGGCATATGGAAGAAACAGCAGTAAGCACAGGGAATTATCTGCTTCGAAATCCAAAACGCAGCTACCTAACAGAACGGTTGTCAAAGTGTGCCCTCAACTTTCAGAGATAAACCCGTTTGTGGATTCAGCAGTCTGCAGACCCTTTCTGTGCAGAGTCTCAAAACAGGCGTTTTCAGCCCAATACCGGCATATGGAAGAAAAAGCAGTAAGCACTGGGAAATATCTGCTTCTAAATCCAAAACGCAGCTACCTAACAGAACGGTTGTCAATGTGTGCCCTCAACTTTCAGAGATAAACCCGTTTGTGGATTCAGCAGTCTGCAGACCCTTTCTGTGCAGAGTCTCAAAACAGGCGTTTTCAGCCCAGTACCGGCATATGGAAGAAACAACAGTAAGCACTGGGAAATATCTGCTTCTAAATGCAAAACGCAGCTACCTAACAGAACGGTTGTCAATGTGTGCACTCAACTTCCAGAGTTAAACCCGTGTGTGGATTCAGCAGTCTGCAGACCCTTTCTGTGCAGAGTCTCAAAAAAGGCGTTTTCAGCCCAATACCGGCATATGGAAGAAACAGCAGTAAGCACAGGGAAATATCTGCTCCTAAATCGAAAACGCAGCTACCTAACAGAACGGTTGTCAATGTGTGCACTCAACTTCCAGAGTTAAACCCGTGTGTGGATTCAGCAGTCTGCAGACCCTTTCTGTGCAGAGTCTCAAAACAGGCGTTTTCAGCCCAATACCGGCATATGGAAGAAACAGCAGTAAGCACTGGGAAATATCTGCTTCTAAATCCAAAACGCAGCTACCTAACAGAACGGTTGTCAATGTGTGCCCTCAACTTTCAGAGATAAACCCGTTTGTGGATTCAGCAGTCTGCAGACCCTTTCTGTGCAGAGTCTCAAAACAGGCGTTTTCAGCCCAGTACCGGCATATGGAAGAAACAACAGTAAGCACTGGGAAATATCTGCTTCTAAATCCAAAACGCAGCTACCTAACAGAACGGTTGTCAATGTGTGCACTCAACTTAGAGAGTTAAACCCGTGTGTGGATTCAGCAGTCTGCAGACACTTTCTGTGCAGAGTGTCAAAACAGGCGTTTTCAGCCCAATACCGGCATAAGGAAGAAACAGCAGTAAGCACAGGGAAATATCTGCTTCTAAATCCAAAACGCAGCTACCTAACAGAACGGTTGTCAATGTGTGCACTCAGCTTCCAGAGTTAAACCCGTGTGTGGATTCAGCAGTCTGCAAACCCTTTCTGTGCAGAGTCTCAAAACAGGCGTTTTCAGCCCAATACCGGCATATGGAAGAAACAGCAGTATGAACAGGGAAATATCTGCTTCTAAATCCAAAACGCAGCTACCTAACAGAACGGTTGTCAATGTGTGCACTCAACTTCCAGAGTTAAACCCGTGTGTGGATTCAGCAGTCTGCAGACCCTTTCTGTGCAGAGTCTCAAAACAGGCGTTTTCAGCCCAATACCGGCATATGGAAGAAACAGCAGTAAGCACAGGGAAATATCTGCTTCTAAATCCAAAACGCAGCTACCTAACAGAACGGTTGTCAATGTGTACACTCAACTTCCAGAGTTAAACCCGTGTGTGGATTCAGCAGTCTGCAGACCCTTTCTGTGCAGAGTCTCAAAACAGGCGTTTTCAGCCCAATACCGGCATATGGAAGAAACAGCAGTAAGCACAGGGAAATATCTGCTTCTAAATCCAAAACGCAGCTACCTAACAGAACGGTTGTCAACGTGTGCACTCAACTTCCAGCGTTAAACCTCTGTGTGGATTCAGCAGTCTGCAGACCCTTTCTGTGCAGAGTCTCAAAACAGGCGTTTTCAGCCCAATACCGGCATATGGAAGAAACAGCAGTAAGCACAGGGAAATATCTGCTTCTAAATCCAAAACGCAGCTACCTAACAGAACGGTTGTCAATGTGTGCACTCAACTTCCAGAGTTAAACCCGTGTGTGGATTCAGCAGTCTGCAGACCCTTTCTGTGCAGAGTCTAAAAACAGGCGTTTTCAGCCCAATACCGGCATATGGAAGAAACAGCAGTAAGCACTGGGAAATATCTGCTTCTAAATCCAAAACGCAGCTACCTAACAGAACGGTTGTCAATGTGTGCACTCAACTTCCAGAGTTAAACGCGTGTGTGGATTCAGCAGTCTGCAGACCCTTTCTGTGCAGAGTCTCAAAACAGGCGTTTTCAGCCCAATACCGGCATATGGAAGAAACAGCAGTAAGCACAGGGAATTATCTGCTTCTAAATCCAAAACGCAGCTACCTACCAGAACGGTTGTCAATGTGTGCCCTCAACTTTCAGAGATAAACCCGTTTGTGGATTCAGCAGTCTGCAGACCCTTTCTGTGCAGAGTCTCAAAACAGGCGTTTTCAGCCCAATACCGGCATATGGAAGAAACAGCAGTAAGCACTGGGAAATATCTGCTTCTAAATCCAAAACGCAGCTACCTAACAGAACGGTTGTCAATGTGTGCCCTCAACTTTCAGAGATAAACCCGTTTGTGGATTCAGCAGTCTGCAGACCCTTTCTGTGCAGAGTCTCAAAACAGGCGTTTTCAGCCCAGTACCGGCATATGGAAGAAACAACAGTAAGCACTGGGAAATATCTGCTTCTAAATCCAAAACGCAGCTACCTAACAGAACGGTTGTCAAAGTGTGCACTCAACTTCCAGAGTTAAACCCGTGTGTGGATTCAGCAGTCTGCAGACCCTTTCTGTGCAGAGTCTCAAAACAGGCGTTTTCAGCCCAATACCGGCATATGGAAGAAACAGCAGTAAGCACAGGGAAATATCTGCTTCTAAATCCAAAACGCAGCTACCTAACAGAACGGTTGTCAATGTGTGCACTCACCTTCCAGAGTTAAACCCGTGTGTGGATTCAGCAGTCTGCAAACCCTTTCTGTGCAGAGTCTCAAAACAGGCGTTTTCAGCCCAATACCGGCATATGGAAGAAACAGCAGTATGCACAGGGAAATATCTGCTTCTAAATCCAAAACGCAGCTACCTAACAGAACGGTTGTCAATGTGTGCACTCAACTTCCAGAGTTAAACCCGTGTGTGGATTCAGCAGTCTGCAGACCCTTTCTGTGCAGAGTCTAAAAACAGGCGTTTTCAGCCCAATACCGGCATATGGAAGAAACAGCAGTAAGCACTGGGAAATATCTGCTTCTAAATCCAAAACGCAGCTACCTAACAGAACGGTTGTGAATGTGTGCACTCAACTTCCAGAGTTAAACCCGTGTGTGGATTCAGCAGTCTGCAGAACCTTTCTGTGCAGAGTCTGAAAACAGGCGTTTTCAGCCCAATACCGGCATATGGAAGAAACAGCAGTAAGCACAGGGAAATATCTGCTTCTAAATCCAAAACGCAGCTACCTAACAGAACGGTTGTCAATGTGTGCACTCAACTTCCAGAGTTAAACCCGTGTGTGGATTCAGCAGTCTGCAGACCCTTTCTGTGCAGAGTCTCAAAACAGGCGTTTTCAGCCCAATACCGGCATATGGAAGAAACAGCAGTAAGCACAGGGAAATATCTGCTTCTAAATCCAAAACGCAGCTACCTAACAGAACGGTTGTCAATGTGTGCACTCAACTTCCAGAATTAAACCCGTGTGTGGATTCAGCAGTCTGCAGACCCTTTCTGTGCAGAGTCTAAAAACAGGCGTTTTCAGCCCAATACCGGCATATGGAAGACACAGCAGTAAGCACTGGGAAATATCTGCTTCTAAATCCAAAACGCAGCTACCTAACAGAACGGTTGTCAATGTGTGCACTCAACTTCCAGAGTTAAACCCGTGTGTGGATTCAGCAGTCTGCAGACCCTTTCTGTGCAGAGTCTCAAAACAGGCGTTTTCAGCGCAATACCGGCATATGGAAGAAACAGCAGTAAGCACTGGGAAATATCTGCCTCTAAATCCAAAACGCAGCTACCTAACAGAACGGTTGTCAATGTGTGCACTCAACTTCCAGAGTTAAACGCGTGTGTGGATTCAGCAGTCTGCAGACCCTTTCTGTGCAGAGTCTCAAAACAGGCGTTTTCAGCCCAATACCGGCATATGGAAGAAACAGCAGTAAGCACAGGGAAATATCTGCTTCTAAATCCAAAACGCAGCTACCTAACAGAACGGTTGTCAATGTGTGCACTCAACTTCCAGAGTTAAACCCGTGTGTGGGTTCAGCAGTCTGCAGACCCTTCCTGTACAGTCTCAAAACAGGCGTTTTCAGCCCAATACCGGCATATGGAAGAAACAGCAGTAAGCACAGGGAATTATCTGCTTCTAAATCCAAAACGCAGCTACCTAACAGAACGGTTGTCAATGTGTGCCCTCAACTTTCAGAGATAAACCCGTTTGTGTATTCAGCAGTCTGCAGACCCTTTCTGTGCAGAGTCTCAAAACAGGCGTTTTCAACCCAATACCGGCATATGGAAGAAACAGCAGTAAGCACAGTGAAATATCTGCTTCTAAATCCAAAACGCAGCTACCTAACAGAACGGTTGTCAATGTGTGCACTCACCTTCCAGAGTTAAACCCGTGTGTGGATTCAGCAGTCTGCAAACCCTTTCTGTGCAGAGTCTCAAAACAGGCGTTTTCAGCCCAATACCGGCATATGGAAGATACAGCAGTATGCACAGGTAAATATCTGCTTCTAAATCCAAAACGCAGCTACCTAACAGAACGGTTGTCAATGTGTGCACTCAACTTCCAGAGTTAAACCCGTGTGTGGATTCAGCAGTCTGCAGACCCTTTCTGTGCAGAGTCTCAAAACAGGCGTTTTCAGCCCAATACCGGCATATGGAAGAAACAGCAGTAAGCACAGGGAAATATCTGCTTCTAAATCCAAAACGCAGCTACCTAACAGAACGGTTGTCAATGTGTGCACTCAACTTCCAGAGTTAAACCCGTGTGTGGATTCAGCAGTCTGCAGACCCTTTCTGTGCAGAGTCTCAAAACAGGCGTTTTCAGCCCAATACCGGCATATGGAAGAAACAGCAGGAAGCACAGGGAAATATCTGCTTCTAAATCCAAAACGCAGCTACCTAACAGAACGGTTGTCAATGTGTGCACTCAACTTCCAGAGTTAAACCCGTGTGTGGATTCAGCAGTCTGCAGACCCTTTCTGTGCAGAGTCTCAAAACAGGCGTTTTCAGCCCAATACCGGCATATGGAAGAAACAGCAGTAAGCACAGGGAAATATCTGCTTCTAAATCCAAAACGCAGCTACCTAACAGAACGGTTGTCAATGTGTGCACTCAACTTCCAGAGTTAAAACCGTGTGTGGATTCAGCAGTCTGCAGACCCTTTCTGTGCAGAGTCTCAAAACAGGCGTTTTCAGCCCAATACTGGCATATGGAAGAAACAGCAGTAAGCACAGGGAAATATCTGCTTCTAAATCCAAAACGCAGCTACCTAACAGAACGGTTGTCAATGTGTGCACTCAACTTCCAGAGTTAAACGCGTGTGTGGATTCAGCAGTCTGCAGACCCTTTCTGTGCAGAGTCTCAAAACAGGCGTTTTCAGCCCAATACAGGCATATGGAAGAAACAGCAGTAAGCACTGGGAAATATCTGCTTCTAAATCCAAAACGCAGCTACCTAACAGAACGGTTGTCAAAGTGTGCACTCAACTTCCAGAGATAAACCCGTGTGTGGATTCAGCAGTCTGCAGACCCTTTCTGTGCAGAGTCTCAAAACAGGCGTTTTCAGCACAATACCGGCATATGGAAGAAACAGCAGTAAGCACTGGGAAATATCTGCTTCTAAATCCAAAACGCAGCTACCTAACAGAACGGTTGTCAAAGTGTGCACTCAACTTCCAGAGATAAACCCGTGTGTGGATTCAGCAGTCTGCAGACCCTTTCTGTGCAGAGTCTCAAAACAGGCGTTTTCAGCACAATACCGGCATATGGAAGAAACAGCAGTAAGCACTGGGAAATATCTGCTTCTAAATCCAAAACGCAGCTACCTAACAGAACGGTTGTCAATGTGTGCACTCAACTTCCAGAGTTAAACTCGTGTGTGGATTCAGCAGTCTGCAGACCCTTTCTGTGCAGAGTCTCAAAACAGGCGTTTTCAGCCCAATACCGGCATATGGAAGAAACAGCAGTAAGCACAGGGAAATATCTGCTTCTAAATCCAAAACCCAGCTACCTAACAGAACGGTTGTCAATGTGTGGACTCAACTTCCAGAGTTAAACACGTGTGTGGATTCAGCAGTCTGCAGACCCTTTCTGTGCAGAGTCTCAAAACAGGCGTTTTCAGCCCAATACCGGCATATGGAAGAAACAGCAGTAAGCACAGGGAAATATCTGCTTCTAAATCCAAAACGCAGCTACCTAACAGAACGGTTGTCAATGTGTGCACTCAACTTCCAGAGTTAAACCCGTGTGTGGATTCAGCAGTCTGCAGACCCTTTCTGTGCAGAGTCTCAAAACAGGCGTTTTCAGCCCAATACCGGCATATGGAAGAAACAGCAGTAAGCACAGGGAAATATCTGCTTCTAAATCCAAAACGCAGCTACCTAACAGAACGGTTGTCAATGTGTGCACTCAACTTCCAGAGTTAAACCCGTGTGTGGATTCAGCAGTCTGCAGACCCTTTCTGTGCAGAGTCTAAAAACAGGCGTTTTCAGCCCAATACCGGCATATGGAAGAAACAGCAGTAAGCACAGGGAAATATCTGCTTCTAAATCCAAAACGCAGCTACCTAACAGAACGGTTGTCAACGTGTGCACTCAACTTCCAGAGTTAAACCTGTGTGTGGATTCAGCAGTCTGCAGACCCTTTCTGTGCAGAGTCTCAAAACAGGCGTTTTCAGCCCAATACCGGCATATGGAAGAAACAGCAGTATGCACAGGGAAATATCTGCTTCTAAATCCAAAACGCAGCTACCTAACAGAACGGTTGTCAATGTGTGCACTCAACTTCCAGAGTTAAAGCCGTGTGTGGATTCAGCAGTCTGCAGACCCTTTCTGTGCAGAGTCTCAAAACAGGCGTTTTCAGCCCAATACCGGCATATGGAAGAAACAGCAGTAAGCACAGGGAAATATCTGCTTCTAAATCCAAAACGCAGCTACCTAACAGAACGGTTGTCAATGTGTGCACTCAACTTCCAGAGTTAAACCGGTGTGTGGATTCAGCAGTCTGCAGACCCTTTCTGTGCAGAGTCTCAAAACAGGCGTTTTCAGCCCAATACTGGCATATGGAAGAAACAGCAGTAAGCACAGGGAAATATCTGCTTCTAAATCCAAAACGCAGCTACCTAACAGAACGGTTGTCAATGTGTGCACTCAACTTCCAGAGTTAAACCCGTGTGTGGATTCAGCAGTCTGCAGACCCTTTCTGTGCAGAGTCTCAAAACAGGCGTTTTCAGACCAATACCGGCATATGGAAGAAACAGCAGTAAGCACTGGGAAATATCTGCTTCTAAATCCAAAACGCAGCTAACTAACAGAACGGTTGTCAATGTGTGCACTCAACTTCCAGAGTTAAACCCGTGTGTGGATTCAGCAGTCTGCAGACCCTTTCTGTGCAGAGTCTCAAAACAGGCGTTTTCAGCCCAATACCGGCATATGGAAGAAACAGCAGTAAGCACAGGGAAATATCTGCTTCTAAATCCAAAACGCAGCTACCTAACAGAACGGTTGTCAATGTGTGCACTCAACTTCCAGAGTTAAACGCGTGTGTGGATTCAGCAGTCTGCAGACCCTTTCTGTGCAGAGTCTCAAAACAGGCGTTTTCAGCCCAATACCGGCATATGGAAGAAACAGCAGTAAGCACAGGGAAATATCTGCTTCTAAATCCAAAACGAAGCTACCTAACAGAACGGTTGTCAAAGTGTGCACTCAACTTCCAGAGATAAACCCGTGTGTGGATTCAGCAGTCTGCAGACCCTTTCTGTGCAGAGTCTCAAAACAGGCGTTTTCAGCACAATACCGGCATATGGAAGAAACAGCAGTAAGCACTGGGAAATATCTGCTTCTAAATCCAAAACGCAGCTACCTAACAGAACGGTTGTCAATGTGTGCACTCAACTTCCAGAGTTAAACTCGTGTGTGGATTCAGCAGTCTGCAGACCCTTTCTGTGCAGAGTCTCAAAACAGGCGTTTTCAGCCCAATACCGGCATATGGAAGAAACAGCAGTAAGCACAGGGAAATATCTGCTTCTAAATCCAAAACGCAGCTACCTAACAGAACGGTTGTCAATGTGTGCACTCAACTTCCAGAGTTAAACCCGTGTGTGGGATCAGCAGTCTGCAGACCCTTTCTGTGCAGAGTCTCAAAACAGGCGTTTTCAGCCCAATACCGGCATATGGAAGAAACAGCAGTAAGCACAGGGAAATATCTGCTTCTAAATCCAAAACTCAGCTACCTAACAGAAAGGTTGTCAATGTGTGCCCTCAACTTTCAGAGATAAACCCGTTTGTGGATTCAGCAGTCTACAGACCCTTTCTGTGCAGAGTCTCAAAACAGGCGTTTTCAGCCCAATACCGGCATATGGAAGAAACAGCAGTAAGCACAGGGAAATATCTGCTTCTAAATCCAAAACGCAGCTACCTAACAGAACGGTTGTCAATGTGTGCACTCACCTTCCAGAGTTAAACCCGTGTGTGGATTCAGCAGTCTGCAGACCCTTTCTGTGCAGAGTCTCAAAACAGGCGTTTTCAGCCCAATACCGGCATATGGAAGAAACAGCAGTAAGCACAGGGAAATATCTGCTTCTAAATCCAAAACGCAGCTACCTAACAGAACGGTTGTCAATGTGTGCACTCAACTTCCAGAGTTAAACCCGTGTGTGGATTCAGCAGTCTGCAGACCCTTTCTGTGCAGAGTCTCAAAACAGGCGTTTTCAGCCCAATACAGGCATAAGGAAGAAACAGCAGTAAGCACAGGGAAATATCTGCTTCTAAATCCAAAACGCAGCTACCTAACAGAACGGTTGTCAATGTGTGCACTCAACTTCCAGAGTTAAACCCGTGTGTGGATTCAGCAGTCTGCAGACCCTTTCTGTGCAGAGTCTCAAAACAGGCGTTTTCAGCCGAATACCGGCATATGGAAGAAACAGCAGTAAGCACTGGGAAATATCTGCTTCTAAATCCAAAACGCAACTACCTAACAGAACGGTTGTCAATGTGTGCACTCAACTTCCAGAGTTAAACCCGTGTGTGGATTCAGCAGTCTGCAGACCCTTTCTGTGCAGAGTCTCAAAACAGGCGTTTTCAGCCCAATACCGGCATATGGAAGAAACAGCAGTAAGCACTGGGAAATATCTGCTTCTAAATACAAAACGCAGCTACCTAACAGAACGGTTGTCAAAGTGTGCACTCAACTTCCAGAGATAAACCCGTGTGTGGATTCAGCAGTCTGCAGACCCTTTCTGTGCAGAGTCTCAAAACAGGCGTTTTCATCACAATACCGGCATATGGAAGAAACAGCAGTAAGCACTGGGAAATATCTGCTTCTAAATCCAAAACGCAGCTACCTAGCAGAACGGTTGTCAATGTGTGCACTCAACTTCCAGAGTTAAACTCGTGTGTGGATTCAGCAGTCTGCAGAACCTTTCTGTGCAGAGTCTCAAAACAGGCGTTTTCAGCCCAATACCGGCATATGGAAGAAACAGCAGTAAGCACAGGGAAATATCTGCTTCTAAATCCAAAACCCAGCTACCTAACAGAACGGTTGTCAATGTGTGCACTCAACTTCCAGAGTTAAACCCGTGTGTGGATTCAGCAGTCTGCAGACCCTATCTGTGCAGAGTCTCAAAACAGGCGTTTTCAGCCCAATACCGGCATATGGAAGAAACAGCAGTAAGCACAGGGAAATATCTGCTTCTAAATCCAAAACGCAGCTACCTAACAGAACGGTTGTCAATGTGTGCACTCAACTTCCAGAGTTAAACCCCTGTGTGGATTCAGCAGTCTGCAGACCCTTTCTGTGCAGAGTCTCAAAACAGGCGTTTTCAGCCCAATACCGGCATATGGAAGAAACAGCAGTAAGCACTGGGAAATATCTGCTTCTAAATCCAAAACGCAGCTACCTAACAGAACGGTTGTCAATGTGTGCACTCAACTTCCAGAGTTAAACCCGTGTGTGGATTCAGCAGTCTGCAGACCCTTTCTGTGCAGAGTCTCAAAACAGGCGTTTTCAGCCCAATACCGGCATATGGAAGAAACAGCAGTAAGCACAGGGAAATATCTGCTTCTAAATCCAAAACGCAGCTACCTAACAGAACGGTTGTCAACGTGTGCACTCAACTTCCAGAATTAAACCTGTGTGTGGATTCAGCAGTCTGCAGACCCTTTCTGTGCAGAGTCTCAAAACAGACGTTTTCAGCCCAATACCGGCATATGGAAGAAACAGCAGTATGCACAGGGAAATATCTGCTTCTAAATCCAAAACGCAGCTACCTAACAGAACGGTTGTCAATGTGTGCACTCAACTTCCAGAGTTAAAGCCGTGTGTGGATTCAGCAGTCTGCAGACCCTTTCTGTGCAGAGTCTCAAAACAGGCGTTTTCAGCCCAATACCGGCATATGGAAGAAACAGCAGTAAGCACAGGGAAATATCTGCTTCTAAATCCAAAACGCAGCTACCTAACAGAACGGTTGTCAATGTGTGCACTCAACTTCCAGAGTTAAACCGGTGTGTGGATTCAGCAGTCTGCAGACCCTTTCTGTGCAGAGTCTCAAAACAGGCGTTTTCAGCCCAATACCGGCATATGGAAGAAACAGCAGTAAACACAGGGAAATATCTGCTTCTAAATCCAAAACGCAGCTACCTAACAGAACGGTTGTCAATGTGTGCACTCAACTTCCAGAGTTAAACCCGTGTGTGGATTCAGCAGTCTGCAGACCCTTTCTGTGCAGAGTCTCAAAACAGGCGTTTTCAGCCCAATACCGGCATATGGAAGAAACAGCAGTAAGCACTGGGAAATATCTGCCTCTAAATCCAAAACGCAGCTAACTAACAGAACGGTTGTCAATGTGTGCACTCAACTTCCAGAGTTAAACGCGTGTGTGGATTCAGCAGTCTGCAGACCCTTTCTGTGCAGAGTCTCAAAACAGGCGTTTTCAGCCCAATACAGGCATATGGAAGAAACAGCAGTAAGCACAGGGAAATATCTGCTTCTAAATCCAAAACGAAGCTACCTAACAGAACGGTTGTCAAAGTGTGCACTCAACTTCCAGAGATAAACCCGTGTGTGGATTCAGCAGTCTGCAGACCCTTTCTGTGCAGAGTCTGAAAAAAGGCGTTTTCAGCACAATACCGGCATATGGAAGAAACAGCAGTAAGCACTGGGAAATATCTGCTTCTAAATCCAAAACGCAGCTACCTAACAGAACGGTTGTCAATGTGTGCACTCAACTTCCAGAGTTAAACTCGTGTGTGGATTCATCAGTCTGCAGACCCTTTCTGTGCAGAGTCTCAAAACAGGCGTTTTCAGCCCAATACCGGCATATGGAAGAAACAGCAGTAAGCACAGGGAAATATCTGCTTCTAAATCCAAAACGCAGCTACCTAACAGAACGGTTGTCAATGTGTGCACTCAACTTCCAGAGTTAAACCCGTGTGTGGATTCAGCAGTCTGCAGACCCTTTCTGTGCAGAGTCTCAAAACAGGCGTTTTCAGCCCAATACCGGCATATGGAAGAAACAGCAGTAAGCACAGGGAAATATCTGCTTCTAAATCCAAAACGCAGCTACCTAACAGAACGGTTGTCAATGTGTGCACTCAACTTCCAGAGTTAAACCCGTGTGTGGGTTCAGCAGTCTGCAGACCCTTTCTGTGCAGAGTCTCAAAACAGGCGTTTTCAGCCCAATACCGGCATATGGAAGAAACAGGAGTAAGCACAGGGAAATATCTGCTTCTAAATCCAAAACGCAGCTACCTAACAGAACGGTTGTCAATGTGTGCCCTCAACTTTCAGAGATAAACCCGTTTGTGGATTCAGCAGTCTGCAGACCCTTTCTGTGCAGAGTCTCAAAACAGGCGTTTTCAGCCCAATACCGGCATATGGAAGAAACAGCAGTAAGCACTGGGAAATATCTGCTTCTAAATCCAAAACGCAGCTACCTAACAGAACGGTTGTCAAAGTGTGCACTCAACTTCCAGAGATAAACCCGTGTGTGGATTCAGCAGTCTGCAGACCCTTTCTGTGCAGAGTCTCAAAACAGGCGTTTTCAGCACAATACCGGCATATGGAAGAAACAGCAGTAAGCACTGGGAAATATCTGCTTCTAAATCCAAAACGCAGCTACCTAACAGAACGGTTGTCAATGTGTGCACTCAACTTCCAGAGTTAAACTCGTGGGTGGATTCAGCAGTCTGCAGACCCTTTCTGTGCAGAGTCTCAAAACAGGCGTTTTCAGCCCAATACCGGCATATGGAAGAAACAGCAGTAAGCACAGGGAAATATCTGCTTCTAAATCCAAAACGCAGCTACCTAACAGAACGGTTGTCAATGTGTGCACTCAACTTCCAGAGTTAAACCCGTGTGTGGGTTCAGCAGTCTGCAGACGCTTTCTGTGCAGAGTCTCAAAACAGGCGTTTTCAGCCCAATACCGGCATATGGAAGAAACAGCAGTAAGCACAGGGAAATATCTGCTTCTAAATCCAAAACGCAGCTACCTAACAGAACGGTTGTCAATGTGTGCACTCAACTTCCAGAGTTAAAGCCGTGTGTGGATTCAGCAGTCTGCAGACCCTTTCTGTGCAGAGTCTCAAAACAGGCGTTTTCATCACAATACCGGCATATGGAAGAAACAGCAGTAAGCACTGGGAAATATCTGCTTCTAAATCCAAAACGCAGCTTACCTAGCAGAAGGGTTGTCAATGTGTGCACTCAACTTCCAGAGTTAAACTCGTGTTTGGATTCAGCAGTCTGCAGACCCTTTCTGTGCAGAGTCTCAAAACAGGCGTTTTCAGCCCAATACCGGCATATGGAAGAAACAGCAGTAAGCACAGGGAAATATCTGCTTCTAAATCCAAAACCCAGCTACCTAACAGAACGGTTGTCAATGTGTGCACTCAACTTCCAGAGTTAAACTCGTGTGTGGATTCAGCAGTCTGCAGACCCTTTCTGTGCAGAGTCTCAAAACAGGCGTTTTCAGCCCAATACCGGCATATGGAAGAAACAGCAGTAAGCACAGGGAAATATCTGCTTCTAAATCCAAAACGCAGCTACCTAACAGAACGGTTGTCAATGTGTGCACTCAACTTCCAGAGTTAAACCCGTGTGTGGATTCAGCAGTCTGCAGACCCTTTCTGTGCAGAGTCTCAAAACAGGCGTTTTCAGCCCAATACCGGCATATGGAAGAAACAGCAGTAAGCACAGGGAAATATCTGCTTCTAAATCCAAAACGCAGCTACCTAACAGAACGGTTGTCAATGTGTGCACTCAACTTCCAGAGTTAAACCCGTGTGTGGGATCAGCAGTCTGCAGACCCTTTCTGTGCAGAGTCTCAAAACAGGCGTTTTCAGCCCAATACCGGCATATGGAAGAAACAGCAGTAAGCACAGGGAAATATCTGCTTCTAAATCCAAAACTCAGCTACCTAACAGAAAGGTTGTCAATGTGTGCCCTCAACTTTCAGAGATAAACCCGTTTGTGGATTCAGCAGTCTACAGACCCTTTCTGTGCAGAGTCTCAAAACAGGCGTTTTCAGCCCAATACCGGCATATGGAAGAAACAGCAGTAAGCACTGGGAAATATCTGCTTCTAAATCCAAAACGCAGCTACCTAACAGAACGGTTGTCAATGTGTGCACTCAACTTCCAGAGTTAAACCCGTGTGTGGATTCAGCAGTCTGCAGACCCTTTCTGTGCAGAGTCTCAAAACAGGCGTTTTCAGCCCAATACCGGCATATGGAAGAAACAGCAGTAAGCACTGGGAAATATCTGCCTCTAAATCCAAAACGCAGCTACCTAGCAGAACGGTTGTCAATGTGTGCACTCAACTTCCAGAGTTAAACCCGTGTGTGGATTCAGCAGTCTGCAGACCCTTTCTGTGCAGAGTCTCAAAACAGGCGTTTTCAGCCCAATACAGGCATAAGGAAGAAACAGCAGTAAGCACAGGGAAATATCTGCTTCTAAATCCAAAACGCAGCTACCTAACAGAACGGTTGTCAATGTGTGCACTCAACTTCCAGAGTTAAACCCGTGTGTGGATTCAGCAGTCTGCAGACCCTTTCTGTGCAGAGTATCAAAACAGGCGTTTTCAGCCGAATACCGGCATATGGAAGAAACAGCAGTAAGCACTGGGAAATATCTGCTTCTAAATCCAAAACGCAACTACCTAACAGAACGGTTGTCAATGTGTGCACTCAACTTCCAGAGTTAAACCCGTGTGTGGATTCAGCAGTCTGCAGACCCTTTCTGTGCAGAGTCTCAAAACAGGCGTTTTCAGCCCAATACCGGCATATGGAAGAAACAGCAGTAAGCACTGGGAAATATCTGCTTCTAAATACAAAACGCAGCTACCTAACAGAACGGTTGTCAAAGTGTGCACTCAACTTCCAGAGATAAACCCGTGTGTGGATTCAGCAGTCTGCAGACCCTTTCTGTGCAGAGTCTCAAAACAGGCGTTTTCATCACAATACCGGCATATGGAAGAAAACAGCAGTAAGCACTGGGAAATATCTGCTTCTAAATCCAAAACGCAGCTACCTAGCAGAACGGTTGTCAATGTGTGCACTCAACTTCCAGAGATAAACTCGTGTGTGGATTCAGCAGTCTGCAGAACCTTTCTGTGCAGAGTCTCAAAACAGGCGTTTTCAGCCCAATACCGGCATATGGAAGAAACAGCAGTAAGCACAGGGAAATATCTGCTTCTAAATCCAAAACCCAGCTACCTAACAGAACGGTTGTCAATGTGTGCACTCAACTTCCAGAGTTAAACCCGTGTGTGGATTCAGCAGTCTGCAGACCCTTTCTGTGCAGAGTCTCAAAACAGGCGTTTTCAGCCCAATACCGGCATATGGAAGAAACAGCAGTAAGCACAGGGAAATATCTGCTTCTAAATCCAAAACGCAGCTACCTAACAGAACGGTTGTCAATGTGTGCACTCAACTTCCAGAGTTAAACTCGTGTGTGGATTCAGCAGTCTGCAGACCCTTTCTGTGCAGAGTCTCAAAACAGGCGTTTTCAGCCCAATACCGGCATATGGAAGAAACAGCAGTAAGCACAGGGAAATATCTGCTTCTAAATCCAAAACCCAGCTACCTAACAGAACGGTTGTCAATGTGTGGACTCAACTTCCAGAGTTAAACACGTGTGTGGATTCAGCAGTCTGCAGACCCTTTCTGTGCAGAGTCTCAAAACAGGCGTTTTCAGCCCAATACCGGCATATGGAAGAAACAGCAGTAAGCACAGGGAAATATCTGCTTCTAAATCCAAAACGCAGCTACCTAACAGAACGGTTGTCAATGTGTGCACTCAACTTCCAGAGTTAAACCCCTGTGTG
The DNA here is from genome assembly GCF_030222135.1 of Aotus nancymaae. Taxonomy (NCBI): domain Eukaryota; kingdom Metazoa; phylum Chordata; class Mammalia; order Primates; family Aotidae; genus Aotus; species Aotus nancymaae. Next base: position 87,815 of record NW_026989241.1, read on the forward strand.
GATTCAGCAGTCTGCAGACCCTTTCTGTGCAGAGTCTCAAAACAGGCGTTTTCAGCCCAATACCGGCATATGGAAGAAACAGCAGTAAGCACAGGGAAATATCTGCTTCTAAATCCAAAACGCAGCTACCTAACAGAACGGTTGTCAATGTGTGCACTCAACTTCCAGAGTTAAACCCGTGTGTGGATTCAGCAGTCTGCAGACCCTTTCTGTGCAGAGTCTCAAAACAGGCGTTTTCAGCCCAATACCGGCATATGGAAGAAACAGCAGTAAGCACAGGGAAATATCTGCTTCTAAATCCAAAACGCAGCTACCTAACAGAACGGTTGTCAACGTGTGCACTCAACTTCCAGAGTTAAACCTGTGTGTGGATTCAGCAGTCTGCAGACCCTTTCTGTGCAGAGTCTCAAAACAGGCGTTTTCAGCCCAATACCGGCATATGGAAGAAACAGCAGTATGCACAGGGAAATATCTGCTTCTAAATCCAAAACGCAGCTACCTAACAGAACGGTTGTCAATGTGTGCACTCAACTTCCAGAGTTAAAGCCGTGTGTGGATTCAGCAGTCTGCAGACCCTTTCTGTGCAGAGTCTCAAAACAGGCGTTTTCAGCCCAATACCGGCATATGGAAGAAACAGCAGTAAGCACAGGGAAATATCTGCTTCTAAATCCAAAACGCAGCTACCTAACAGAACGGTTGTCAATGTGTGCACTCAACTTCCAGAGTTAAACCGGTGTGTGGATTCAGCAGTCTGCAGACCCTTTCTGTGCAGAGTATCAAAACAGGCGTTTTCAGCCCAATACTGGCATATGGAAGAAACAGCAGTAAGCACAGGGAAATATCTGCTTCTAAATCCAAAACGCAGCTACCTAACAGAACGGTTGTCAATGTGTGCACTCAACTTCCAGAGTTAAACCCGTGTGTGGATTCAGCAGTCTGCAGACCCTTTCTGTGCAGAGTCTCAAAACAGGCGTTTTCAGACCAATACCGGCATATGGAAGAAACAGCAGTAAGCACTGGGAAATATCTGCTTCTAAATCCAAAACGCAGCTAACTAACAGAACGGTTGTCAATGTGTGCACTCAACTTCCAGAGTTAAACCCGTGTGTGGATTCAGCAGTCTGCAGACCCTTTCTGTGCAGAGTCTCAAAACAGGCGTTTTCAGCCCAATACCGGCATATGGAAGAAACAGCAGTAAGCACAGGGAAATATCTGCTTCTAAATCCAAAACGCAGCTACCTAACAGAACGGTTGTCAATGTGTGCACTCAACTTCCAGAGTTAAACGCGTGTGTGGATTCAGCAGTCTGCAGACCCTTTCTGTGCAGAGTCTCAAAACAGGCGTTTTCAGCCCAATACCGGCATATGGAAGAAACAGCAGTAAGCACAGGGAAATATCTGCTTCTAAATCCAAAACGAAGCTACCTAACAGAACGGTTGTCAAAGTGTGCACTCAACTTCCAGAGATAAACCCGTGTGTGGATTCAGCAGTCTGCAGACCCTTTCTGTGCAGAGTCTCAAAACAGGCGTTTTCAGCACAATACCGGCATATGGAAGAAACAGCAGTAAGCACTGGGAAATATCTGCTTCTAAATCCAAAACGCAGCTACCTAACAGAACGGTTGTCAATGTGTGCACTCAACTTCCAGAGTTAAACTCGTGTGTGGATTCAGCAGTCTGCAGACCCTTTCTGTGCAGAGTCTCAAAACAGGCGTTTTCAGCCCAATACCGGCATATGGAAGAAACAGCAGTAAGCACAGGGAAATATCTGCTTCTAAATCCAAAACGCAGCTACCTAACAGAACGGTTGTCAATGTGTGCACTCAACTTCCAGAGTTAAACCCGTGTGTGGGATCAGCAGTCTGCAGACCCTTTCTGTGCAGAGTCTCAAAACAGGCGTTTTCAGCCCAATACCGGCATATGGAAGAAACAGCAGTAAGCACAGGGAAATATCTGCTTCTAAATCCAAAACTCAGCTACCTAACAGAAAGGTTGTCAATGTGTGCCCTCAACTTTCAGAGATAAACCCGTTTGTGGATTCAGCAGTCTACAGACCCTTTCTGTGCAGAGTCTCAAAACAGGCGTTTTCAGCCCAATACCGGCATATGGAAGAAACAGCAGTAAGCACTGGGAAATATCTGCTTCTAAATCCAAAACGCAGCTACCTAACAGAACGGTTGTCAATGTGTGCACTCACCTTCCAGAGTTAAACCCGTGTGTGGATTCAGCAGTCTGCAGACCCTTTCTGTGCAGAGTCTCAAAACAGGCGT
>NW_026989242.1:0-31696 GCF_030222135.1 Aotus nancymaae
CATATGGAAGAAACAGCAGTAAGCACAAGGAAATATCTGCTTCTAAATCCAAAACGCAGCTATCTAACAGAACGGTTGTCAATGTGTGCACTCAACTTCCAGAGTTAAACCCGTGTGTGGATTCAGCAGTCTGCAAACACTTTCTCTGCAGAGTCCCAAAACAGGCGTTTTCAGCGCATTACCGGCATATGGAAGAAACAGCAGTAAGCACAGGGAAATATCTGCTTCTAAATCCAAAACGCAGCTATCTAACAGAACGGTTGTCAATGTGTGCACTCAACTTCCAGAGTTAAACCCGTGTGTGGATTCAGCAGTCTGCAAACACTTTCTCTGCAGAGTCCCAAAACAGGCGTTTTCAGCCCATTACCGGCATATGGAAGAAACAGCAGTAAGCACAGGGAAATATCTGCTTCTAAATCCAAAACGCAGCTATCTAACAGAACGGTTGTCAATGTGTTCACTCAACTTCCAGAGTTAAACCCGTGTGTGGATTCAGCAGTCTGCAAACACTTTCTCTGAAGAGTCCCAAAACAGGCGTTTTCAGCCCATTACCGGCATATGGAAGAAACAGCAGTAAGCACAGGGAAATATCTGCTTCTAAATCCAAAACGCAGCTATCTAACAGAACGGTTGTCAATGTGTGCACTCAACTTCCAGAGTTAAACCCGTGTGTGGATTCAGCAGTCTGCAAACACTTTCTCTGCAGAGTCCCAAAACAGGCGTTTTCAGCCCATTACCGGCATATGGAAGAAACAGCAGTAAGCACAGGGAAATATCTGCTTCTAAATCCAAAACGCAGCTATCTATCAGAACGGTTGTCAATGTGTGCACTCAACTTCCAGAGTTAAACCCGTGTGTGGATTCTGCAGTCTGCAAACACTTTCTCTGCAGAGTCCCAAAACAGGCGTTTTCAGCGCATTACCGGCATATGGAAGAAACAGCAGTAAGCACAGGGAAATATCTGCTTCTAAATCCAAAACGCAGCTATCCAACAGAACGGTTGTCAATGTGTGCACTCATCTTCCAGAGTTAAACCCGTGTGTGGATTCAGCAGTCTGCAAACACTTTCTCTGCAGAGTCCCAAAACAGGCGTTTTCAGCCCATTACCGGCATATGGAAGAAACAGCAGTAAGCACAGGGAAATATCTGCTTCTAAATCCAAAACGCAGCTATCTAACAGAACGGTTGGCAATGTGTGCACTCAACTTCCAGAGTTAAACCCGTGTGTGGATTCAGCAGTCTGCAAACACTTTCTCTGCAGAGTCCCAAAACAGGCGTTTTCAGCCCATTACCGGCATATGGAAGAAACAGCAGTAAGCACAGGGAAATATCTGCTTCTAAATCCAAAACGCAGCTATCTAACAGAACGGTTGTCAATGTGTGCACTCAACTTCCAGAGTTAAACCCGTGTGTGGATTCAGCAGTCTGCAAACACTTTCTCTGCAGAGTCCCAAAACAGGCGTTTTCAACCCATTACCGGCATATGGAAGAAACAGCAGTAAGCACAGGGAAATATCTGCTTCTAAATCCAAAACGCAGCTATCTAACAGAACGGTTGTCAATGTGTGCACTCAACTTCCAGAGTTAAACCCGTGTGTGGATTCAGCAGTCTGCAAACACTTTCTCTGCAGAGTCCCCAAACAGGCGTTTTCAGCCCATTACCGGCATATGGAAGAAACAGCAGTAAGCACAGGGAAATATCTGCTTCTAAATCCAAAACGCAGCTATCTAACAGAACGGTTGTCAATGTGTGCACTCAACTTCCAGAGTTAAACCCGTGTGTGGATTCAGCAGTCTGCAAACACTTTCTCTGCAGAGTCCCAAAACAGGCGTTTTCAGCCCATTACCGGCATATGGAAGAAACAGCAGTAAGCACAGGGAAATATCTGCTTCTAAATCCAAAACGCAGCTATCTAACAGAACGGTTGTCAATGTGTGCACTCAACTTCCAGAGTTAAACCCGTGTGTGGATTCAGCAGTCTGCAAACACTTTCTCTGCAGAGTCCCAAAGCAGGCGTTTTCAGCCCATTACCGGCATATGGAAGAAACAGCAGTAAGCACAGGGAAATATCTGCTTCTAAATCCAAAACGCAGCTATCTAACAGAACGGTTGTCAATGTGTGCACTCAACTTCCAGAGTTAAACCCGTGTGTGGATTCAGCAGTCTGCAAACACTTTCTCTGCAGAGTCCCAAAACAGGCGTTTTCAGCCCATTACCGGCATATGGAAGAAACAGCAGTAAGCACAGGGAAATATCTGCTTCTAAATCCAAAACGCAGCTATCTAACAGAACGGTTGTCAGTGTGTGCACTCAACTTCCAGAGTTAAACCCGTGTGTGGATTCAGCAGTCTGCAAACACTTTCTCTGCAGAGTCCCAAAACAGGCGTTTTCAGCCCATTACCGGCATATGGAAGAAACAGCAGTAAGCACAGGGAAATATCTGCTTCTAAATCCAAAACGCAGCTATCTAACAGAACGGTTGTCAATGTGTGCACTCAACTTCCAGAGTTAAACCCGTGTGTGGATTCAGCAGTCTGCAAACACTTTCTCTGCAGAGTCCCAAAGCAGGCGTTTTCAGCCCATTACCGGCATATGGAAGAAACAGCAGTAAGCACAGGGAAATATCTGCTTCTAAATCCAAAACGCAGCTATCTAACAGAACGGTTGTCAATGTGTGCACTCAACTTCCAGAGTTAAACCCGTGTGTGGATTCAGCAGTCTGCAAACACTTTCTCTGCAGAGTCCCAAAACAGGCGTTTTCAGCCCATTACCGGCATATGGAAGAAACAGCAGTAAGCACAGGGAAATATCTGCTTCTAAATCCAAAACGCAGCTATCTAACAGAACGGTTGTCAATGTGTGCACTCAACTTCCAGAGTTAAACCCGTGTGTGGATTCAGCAGTCTGCAAACACTTTCTCTGCAGAGTCCCAAAACAGGCGTTTTCAGCCCATTACCGGCATATGGAAGAAACAGCAGTAAGCACAGGGAAATATCTGCTTCTAAATCCAAAACGCAGCTATCTAACAGAACGGTTGTCAATGTGTGCACTCAACTTCCAGAGTTAAACCCGTGTGTGGATTCAGCAGTCTGCAAACACTTTCTCTGCAGAGTCCCAAAACAGGCGTTTTCAGCCCATTACCGGCATATGGAAGAAACAGCAGTAAGCACAGGGAAATATCTGCTTCTAAATCCAAAACGCAGCTATCTAACAGAACGGTTGTCAATGTGTGCACTCAACTTCCAGAGTTAAACCGGTGTGTGGATTCAGCAGTCTGCAAACACTTTCTCTGCAGAGTCCCAAAACAGGCGTTTTCAACCCATTACCGGCATATGGAAGAAACAGCAGTAAGCACAGGGAAATATCTGCTTCTAAATCCAAAACGCAGCTATCTAACAGAACGGTTGTCAATGTGTGCACTCAACTTCCAGAGTTAAACCCGTGTGTGGATTCAGCAGTCTGCAAACACTTTCTGTGCAGAGTCCCAAAACAGGCGTTTTCAGCCCATTACCGGCATAAGGAAGAAACAGCAGTAAGCACAGGGAAGTATCTGCTTCTAAATCCAAAACGCAGCTATCTAACACAACGGTTGTCAATGTGTGCACTCAACTTCCAGAGTTAAACCCGTGTGTGGATTCAGCAGTCTGCAAACACTTTCTCTGCAGAGTCCCAAAACAGGCGTTTTCAACCCATTACCGGCATATGGAAGAAACAGCAGTAAGCACAGGGAAATATCTGCTTCTAAATCCAAAACGCAGCTATCTAACAGAACGGTTGTCAATGTGTGCACTCAACTTCCAGAGTTAAACCCGTGTGTGGATTCTGCAGTCTGCAAACACTTTCTCTGCAGAGTCCCAAAACAGGCGTTTTCAGCGCATTACCGGCATATGGAAGAAACAGCAGTAAGCACAGGGAAATATCTGCTTCTAAATCCAAAACGCAGCTATCCAACAGAACGGTTGTCAATGTGTGCACTCAACTTCCAGAGTTAAACCCGTGTGTGGATTCAGCAGTCTGCAAACACTTTCTCTGCAGAGTCCCAAAACAGGCGTTTTCAGCCCATTACCGGCATATGGAAGAAACAGCAGTAAGCACAGGGAAATATCTGCTTCTAAATCCAAAACGCAGCTTCTAACAGAACGGTTGGCAATGTGTGCACTCAACTTCCAGAGTTAAACCCGTGTGTGGATTCAGCAGTCTGCAAACACTTTCTCTGCAGAGTCCCAAAACAGGCGTTTTCAGCCCATTACCGGCATATGGAAGAAACAGCAGTAAGCACAGGGAAATATCTGCTTCTAAATCCAAAACGCAGCTATCTAACAGAACGGTTGTCAATGTGTGCACTCAACTTCCAGAGTTAAACCCGTGTGTGGATTCAGCAGTCTGCAAACACTTTCTCTGCAGAGTCCCAAAACAGGCGTTTTCAACCCATTACCGGCATATGGAAGAAACAGCAGTAAGCACAGGGAAATATCTGCTTCTAAATCCAAAACGCAGCTATCTAACAGAACGGTTGTCAATGTGTGCACTCAACTTCCAGAGTTAAACCCGTGTGTGGATTCAGCAGTCTGCAAACACTTTCTCTGCAGAGTCCCCAAACAGGCGTTTTCAGCCCATTACCGGCATATGGAAGAAACAGCAGTAAGCACAGGGAAATATCTGCTTCTAAATCCAAAACGCAGCTATCTAACAGAACGGTTGTCAATGTGTGCACTCAACTTCCAGAGTTAAACCCGTGTGTGGATTCAGCAGTCTGCAAACACTTTCTCTGCAGAGTCCCAAAACAGGCGTTTTCAGCCCATTACCGGCATATGGAAGAAACAGCAGTAAGCACAGGGAAATATCTGCTTCTAAATCCAAAACGCAGCTATCTAACAGAACGGTTGTCAATGTGTGCACTCAACTTCCAGAGTTAAACCCGTGTGTGGATTCAGCAGTCTGCAAACACTTTCTCTGCAGAGTCCCAAAACAGGCGTTTTCAGCGCATTACCGGCATATGGAAGAAACAGCAGTAAGCACAGGGAAATATCTGCTTCTAAATCCAAAACGCAGCTATCTAACAGAACGGTTGTCAATGTGTGCACTCAACTTCCAGAGTTAAACCCGTGTGTGGATTCAGCAGTCTGCAAACACTTTCTCTGCAGAGTCCCAAAACAGGCGTTTTCAGCCCATTACCGGCATATGGAAGAAACAGCAGTAAGCACAGGGAAATATCTGCTTCTAAATCCAAAACGCAGCTATCTAACAGAACGGTTGTCAATGTGTGCACTCAACTTCCAGAGTTAAACCCGTGTGTGGATTCAGCAGTCTGCAAACACTTTCTCTGCAGAGTCCCAAAACAGGCGTTTTCAGCCCATTACCGGCATATGGAAGAAACAGCAGTAAGCACAAGGAAATATCTGCTTCTAAATCCAAAACGCAGCTATCTAACAGAACGGTTGTCAATGTGTGCACTCAACTTCCAGAGTTAAACCCGTGTGTGGATTCAGCAGTCTGCAAACACTTTCTCTGCAGAGTCCCAAAACAGGCGTTTTCAGCGCATTACCGGCATATGGAAGAAACAGCAGTAAGCACAGGGAAATATCTGCTTCTAAATCCAAAACGCAGCTATCTAACAGAACGGTTGTCAATGTGTGCACTCAACTTCCAGAGTTAAACCCGTGTGTGGATTCAGCAGTCTGCAAACACTTTCTCTGCAGAGTCCCAAAACAGGCGTTTTCAGCCCATTACCGGCATATGGAAGAAACAGCAGTAAGCACAGGGAAATATCTGCTTCTAAATCCAAAACGCAGCTATCTAACAGAACGGTTGTCAATGTGTGCACTCAACTTCCAGAGTTAAACCCGTGTGTGGATTCAGCAGTCTGCAAACACTTTCTCTGCAGAGTCCCAAAACAGGCGTTTTCAGCCCATTACCGGCATATGGAAGAAACAGCAGTAAGCACAGGGAAATATCTGCTTCTAAATCCAAAACGCAGCTATCTAACAGAACGGTTGTCAATGTGTGCACTCAACTTCCAGAGTTAAACCCGTGTGTGGATTCAGCAGTCTGCAAACACTTTCTCTGCAGAGTCCCAAAACAGGCGTTTTCAGCCCATTACCGGCATATGGAAGAAACAGCAGTAAGCACAGGGAAATATCTGCTTCTAAATCCAAAACGCAGCTATCTAACAGAACGGTTGTCAATGTGTGCACTCAACTTCCAGAGTTAAACCCGTGTGTGGATTCAGCAGTCTGCAAACACTTTCTCTGCAGAGTCCCAAAACAGGCGTTTTCAACCCATTACCGGCATATGGAAGAAACAGCAGTAAGCACAGGGAAATATCTGCTTCTAAATCCAAAACGCAGCTATCTAACAGAACGGTTGTCAATGTGTGCACTCAACTTCCAGAGTTAAACCCGTGTGTGGATTCAGCAGTCTGCAAACACTTTCTGTGCAGAGTCCCAAAACAGGCGTTTTCAGCCCATTACCGGCATAAGGAAGAAACAGCAGTAAGCACAGGGAAGTATCTGCTTCTAAATCCAAAACGCAGCTATCTAACACAACGGTTGTCAATGTGTGCACTCAACTTCCAGAGTTAAACCCGTGTGTGGATTCAGCAGTCTGCAAACACTTTCTCTGCAGAGTCCCAAAACAGGCGTTTTCAACCCATTACCGGCATATGGAAGAAACAGCAGTAAGCACAGGGAAATATCTGCTTCTAAATCCAAAACGCAGCTATCTATCAGAACGGTTGTCAATGTGTGCACTCAACTTCCAGAGTTAAACCCGTGTGTGGATTCTGCAGTCTGCAAACACTTTCTCTGCAGAGTCCCAAAACAGGCGTTTTCAGCGCATTACCGGCATATGGAAGAAACAGCAGTAAGCACAGGGAAATATCTGCTTCTAAATCCAAAACGCAGCTATCCAACAGAACGGTTGTCAATGTGTGCACTCAACTTCCAGAGTTAAACCCGTGTGTGGATTCAGCAGTCTGCAAACACTTTCTCTGCAGAGTCCCAAAACAGGCGTTTTCAGCCCATTACCGGCATATGGAAGAAACAGCAGTAAGCACAGGGAAATATCTGCTTCTAAATCCAAAACGCAGCTATATAACAGAACGGTTGGCAATGTGTGCACTCAACTTCCAGAGTTAAACCCGTGTGTGGATTCAGCAGTCTGCAAACACTTTCTCTGCAGAGTCCCAAAACAGGCGTTTTCAGCCCATTACCGGCATATGGAAGAAACAGCAGTAAGCACAGGGAAATATCTGCTTCTAAATCCAAAACGCAGCTATCTAACAGAACGGTTGTCAATGTGTGCACTCAACTTCCAGAGTTAAACCCGTGTGTGGATTCAGCAGTCTGCAAACACTTTCTCTGCAGAGTCCCAAAACAGGCGTTTTCAACCCATTACCGGCATATGGAAGAAACAGCAGTAAGCACAGGGAAATATCTGCTTCTAAATCCAAAACGCAGCTATCTAACAGAACGGTTGTCAATGTGTGCACTCAACTTCCAGAGTTAAACCCGTGTGTGGATTCAGCAGTCTGCAAACACTTTCTCTGCGGAGTCCCAAAGCAGGCGTTTTCAGCCCATTACCGGCATATGGAAGAAACAGCAGTAAGCACAGGGAAATATCTGCTTCTAAATCCAAAACGCAGCTATCTAACAGAACGGTTGTCAATGTGTGCACTCAACTTCCGGAGTTAAACCCGTGTGTGGATTCAGCAGTCTGCAAACACTTTCTCTGCAGAGTCCCAAAGCAGGCGTTTTCAGCCCATTACCGGCATATGGAAGAAACAGCAGTAAGCACAGGGAAATATCTGCTTCTAAATCCAAAACGCAGCTATCTAACAGAACGGTTGTCAATGTGTGCACTCAACTTCCAGAGTTAAACCCGTGTGTGGATTCAGCAGTCTGCAAACACTTTCTCTGCAGAGTCCCAAAACAGGCGTTTTCAGCCCATTACCGGCATATGGAAGAAACAGCAGTAAGCACAGGGAAATATCTGCTTCTAAATCCAAAACGCAGCTATCTAACAGAACGGTTGTCAATGTGTGCACTCAACTTCCAGAGTTAAACCCGTGTGTGGATTCAGCAGTCTGCAAACACTTTCTCTGCAGAGTCCCAAAACAGGCGTTTTCAGCGCATTACCGGCATATGGAAGAAACAGCAGTAAGCACAGGGAAATATCTGCTTCTAAATCCAAAACGCAGCTATCTAACAGAACGGTTGTCAATGTGTGCACTCAACTTCCGGAGTTAAACCCGTGTGTGGATTCAGCAGTCTGCAAACACTTTCTCTGCAGAGTCCCAAAACAGGCGTTTTCAGCCCATTACCGGCATATGGAAGAAACAGCAGTAAGCACAGGGAAATATCTGCTTCTAAATCCAAAACGCAGCTATCTAACAGAACGGTTGTCAATGTGTGCACTCAACTTCCAGAGTTAAACCCGTGTGTGGATTCAGCAGTCTGCAAACACTTTCTCTGCAGAGTCCCAAAACAGGCGTTTTCAGCCCATTACCGGCATATGGAAGAAACAGCAGTAAGCACAAGGAAATATCTGCTTCTAAATCCAAAACGCAGCTATCTAACAGAACGGTTGTCAATGTGTGCACTCAACTTCCAGAGTTAAACCCGTGTGTGGATTCAGCAGTCTGCAAACACTTTCTCTGCAGAGTCCCAAAACAGGCGTTTTCAGCGCATTACCGGCATATGGAAGAAACAGCAGTAAGCACAGGGAAATATCTGCTTCTAAATCCAAAACGCAGCTATCTAACAGAACGGTTGTCAATGTGTGCACTCAACTTCCAGAGTTAAACCCGTGTGTGGATTCAGCAGTCTGCAAACACTTTCTCTGCAGAGTCCCAAAACAGGCGTTTTCAGCCCATTACCGGCATATGGAAGAAACAGCAGTAAGCACAGGGAAATATCTGCTTCTAAATCCAAAACGCAGCTATCTAACAGAATGGTTGTCAATGTGTGCACTCAACTTCCAGAGTTAAACCCGTGTGTGGATTCAGCAGTCTGCAAACACTTTCTCTGCAGAGTCCCAAAACAGGCGTTTTCAGCCCATTACCGGCATATGGAAGAAACAGCAGTAAGCACAGGGAAATATCTGCTTCTAAATCCAAAACGCAGCTATCTAACAGAACGGTTGTCAATGTGTGCACTCAACTTCCAGAGTTAAACCCGTGTGTGGATTCAGCAGTCTGCAAACACTTTCTCTGCAGAGTCCCAAAACAGGCGTTTTCAGCCCATTACCGGCATATGGAAGAAACAGCAGTAAGCACAGGGAAATATCTGCTTCTAAATCCAAAACGCAGCTATCTAACAGAACGGTTGTCAATGTGTGTACTCAACTTCCAGAGTTAAACCCGTGTGTGGATTCAGCAGTCTGCAAACACTTTCTCTGCAGAGTCCCAAAACAGGCGTTTTCAGCCCATTACCGGCATATGGAAGAAACAGGAGTAAGCACAGGGAAATATCTGCTTCTAAATCCAAACCGCAGCTATCTAACAGAACGGTTGTCAATGTGTGCACTCAACTTCCGGAGTTAAACCCGTGTGTGGATTCAGCAGTCTGCAAACACTTTCTCTGCAGAGTCCCAAAACAGGCGTTTTCAGCCCATTACCGGCATATGGAAGAAACAGCAGTAAGCACAGGGAAATATCTGCTTCTAAATCCAAAACGCAGCTATCTAACAGAACGGTTGTCAATGTGTGCACTCAACTTCCAGAGTTAAACCCGTGTGTGGATTCAGCAGTCTGCAAACACTTTCTCTGCAGAGTCCCAAAACAGGCGTTTTCAGCCCATTACCGGCATATGGAAGAAACAGCAGTAAGCACAGGGAAATATCTGCTTCTAAATCCAAAACGCAGCTATCTAACAGAACGGTTGTCAATGTGTGCACTCAACTTCCAGAGTTAAACCCGTGTGTGGATTCAGCAGTCTGCAAACACTTTCTCTGCAGAGTCCCAAAACAGGCGTTTTCAGCCCATTACCGGCATATGGAAGAAACAGCAGTAAGCACAGGGAAATATCTGCTTCTAAATCCAAAACGCAGCTATCTAACAGAACGGTTGTCAATGTGTGCACTCAACTTCCAGAGTTAAACCCGTGTGTGGATTCAGCAGTCTGCAAACACTTTCTCTGCAGAGACCCAAAACAGGCGTTTTCAGCCCATTACCGGCATATGGAGAAACAGCAGTAAGCACAGGGAAATATCTGCTTCTAAATCCAAAACGCAGCTATCTAACAGAACGGTTGTCAATGTGTGCACTCAACTTCCAGAGTTAAACCCGTGTGTGGATTCAGCAGTCTGCAAACACTTTCTCTGCAGAGTCCCAAAACAGGCGTTTTCAGCCCATTACCGGCATATGGAAGAAACAGCAGTAAGCACAGGGAAATATCTGCTTCTAAATCCAAAACGCAGCTATCTAACAGAACGGTTGTCAATGTGTGCACTCAACTTCCAGAGTTAAACCCGTGTGTGGATTCAGCAGTCTGCAAACACTTTCTCTGCAGAGTCCCAAAACAGGCGTTTTCAGCCCATTACCGGCACATGGAAGAAACAGCATTAAGCACAGGGAAATATCTGCTTCTAAATCCAAAACGCAGCTATCTAACAGAACGGTTGTCAATGTGTGCACTCAACTTCCAGAGTTAAACCCGTGTGTGGATTCAGCAGTCTGCAAACACTTTCTCTGCAGAGTCCCAAAACAGGCGTTTTCAGCGCATTACCGGCATATGGAAGAAACAGCAGTAAGCACAGGGAAATATCTGCTTCTAAATCCAAAACGCAGCTATCTAACAGAACGGTTGTCAATGTGTGCACTCAACTTCCGGAGTTAAACCCGTGTGTGGATTCAGCAGTCTGCAAACACTTTCTCTGCAGAGTCCCAAAACAGGCGTTTTCAGCCCATTACCGGCATATGGAAGAAACAGCAGTAAGCACAGGGAAATATCTGCTTCTAAATCCAAAACGCAGCTATCTAACAGAACGGTTGTCAATGTGTGCACTCAACTTCCAGAGTTAAACCCGTGTGTGGATTCAGCAGTCTGCAAACACTTTCTCTGCAGAGTCCCAAAACAGGCGTTTTCAGCCCATTACCGGCATATGGAAGAAACAGCAGTAAGCACAGGGAAATATCTGCTTCTAAATCCAAAACGCAGCTATCTAACAGAACGGTTGTCAATGTGTGCACTCAACTTCCAGAGTTAAACCCGTGTGTGGATTCAGCAGTCTGCAAACACTTTCTCTGCAGAGTCCCAAAACAGGCGTTTTCAACCCATTACCGGCATATGGAAGAAACAGCAGTAAGCACAGGGAAATATCTGCTTCTAAATCCAAAACGCAGCTATCTAACAGAACGGTTGTCAATGTGTGCACTCAACTTCCAGAGTTAAACCCGTGTGTGGATTCAGCAGTCTGCAAACACTTTCTCTGCAGAGTCCCAAAACAGGCGTTTTCAGCCCATTACCGGCATATGGAAGAAACAGCAGTAAGCACAGGGAAATATCTTCTTCTAAATCCAAAACGCAGCTATCTAACAGAACGGTTGTCAATGTGTGCACTCAACTTCCAGAGTTAAACCCGTGTGTGGATTCAGCAGTCTGCAAACACTTTCTCTGCAGAGTCCCAAAACAGGCGTTTTCAGCCCATTCCCGGCATATGGAAGAAACAGCAGTAAGCACAGGGAAATATCTGCTTCTAAATCCAAAACGCAGCTATCTAACAGAACGGTTGTCAATGTGTGCACTCAACTTCCAGAGTTAAACCCGTGTGTGGATTCAGCAGTCTGCAAACACTTTCTCTGCAGAGTCCCAAAACAGGCGTTTTCAGCCCATTACCGGCATATGGAAGAAACAGCAGTAAGCACAGGGAAATATCTGCTTCTAAATCCAAAACGCAGCTATCTAACAGAACGGTTGTCAATGTGTGCACTCAACTTCCAGAGTTAAACCCGTGTGTGGATTCAGCAGTCTGCAAACACTTTCTCTGCAGAGTCCCAAAACAGGCGTTTTCAGCCCATTACCGGCATATGGAAGAAACAGCAGTAAGCACAGGGAAATATCTGCTTCTAAATCCAAAACGCAGCTATCTAACAGAACGGTTGTCAATGTGTGCACTCAACTTCCAGAGTTAAACCCGTGTGTGGATTCAGCAGTCTGCAAACACTTTCTCTGCAGAGTCCCAAAACAGGCGTTTTCAGCCCATTACCGGCATATGGAAGAAACATCAGTAAGCACAGGGAAATATCTGCTTCTAAATCCAAAACGCAGCTATCTAACAGAAAGGTTGTCAATGTGTGCACTCAACTTCCAGAGTTAGACCCGTGTGTGGATTCAGCAGTCTGCAAACACTTTCTCTGCAGAGTCCCCAAACAGGCGTTTTCAGCCCATTACCGGCATATGGAAGAAACAGCAGTAAGCACAGGGAAATATCTGCTTCTAAATCCAAAACGCAGCTATCTAACAGAACGGTTGTCAATGTGTGCACTCAACTTCCAGAGTTAAACCCGTGTGTGGATTCAGCAGTCTGCAAACACTTTCTCTGCAGAGTCCCAAAAAGGCGTTTTCAGCCCATTACCGGCATATGGAAGAAACAGCAGTAAGCACAGGGAAATATCTGCTTCTAAATCCAAAACGCAGCTATCTAGCAGAACGATTGTCAATGTGTGCACTCAACTTCCAGAGTTAAACCCGTGTGTGGATTCAGCAGTCTGCAAACACTTTCTCTGCAGAGTCCCAAAACAGGCGTTTTCAGCCCATTACCGGCATATGGAAGAAACAGCAGTAAGCCCAGGTAAATATCTGCTTCTAAATCCAAAACGCAGCTATCTAACAGAACGGTTGTCAATGTGTGCACTCAACTTCCAGAGTGAAACCCGTGTGTGGATTCAGCAGTCTGCAAACACTTTCTCTGCAGAGTCCCAAAACAGGCGTTTTCAGCCCATTACCGGCATATGGAAGAAACAGCAGTAAGCACAGGGAAATATCTGCTTCTAAATCCAAAACGCAGCTATCTAACAGAACGGTTGTCAATGTGTGCACTCAACTTCCAGAGTTAAACCCGTGTGTGGATTCAGCAGTCTGCAAACACTTTCTCTGCAGAGTCCCAAAGCAGGCGTTTTCAGCCCATTACCGGCATATGGAAGAAACAGCAGTAAGCACAGGGAAATATCTGCTTCTAAATCCAAAACGCAGCTATCTAACAGAACGGTTGTCAATGTGTGCACTCAACTTCCAGAGTTAAACCCGTGTGTGGATTCAGCAGTCTGCAAACACTTTCTCTGCAGAGTCCCAAAGCAGGCGTTTTCAGCCCATTACCGGCATATGGAAGAAACAGCAGTAAGCACAGGGAAATATCTGCTTCTAAATCCAAAACGCAGCTATCTAACAGAACGGTTGTCAATGTGTGCACTCAACTTCCAGAGTTAAACCCGTGTGTGGATTCAGCAGTCTGCAAACACTTTCTCTGCAGAGTCCCAAAACAGGCGTTTTCAGCCCATTACCGGCATATGGAAGAAACAGCAGTAAGCACAGGGAAATATCTGCTTCTAAATCCAAAACGCAGCTATCTAACAGAACGGTTGTCAATGTGTGCACTCAACTTCCAGAGTTAAACCCGTGTGTGGATTCAGCAGTCTGCAAACACTTTCTCTGCAGAGTCCCAAAGCAGGCGTTTTCAGCCCATTACCGGCATATGGAAGAAACAGCAGTAAGCACAGGGAAATATCTGCTTCTAAATCCAAAACGCAGCTATCTAACAGAACGGTTGTCAATGTGTGCACTCAACTTCCAGAGTTAAACCCGTGTGTGGATTCAGCAGTCTGCAAACACTTTCTCTGCAGAGTCCCAAAACAGGCGTTTTCAGCCCATTACCGGCATATGGAAGAAACAGCAGTAAGCACAGGGAAATATCTGCTTCTAAATCCAAAACGCAGCTATCTAACAGAACGGTTGTCAATGTGTGCACTCAACTTCCAGAGTTAAACCCGTGTGTGGATTCAGCAGTCTGCAAACACTTTCTCTGCAGAGTCCCAAAACAGGCGTTTTCAGCCCATTACCGGCATATGGAAGAAACAGCAGTAAGCACAGGGAAATATCTGCTTCTAAATCCAAAACGGAGCTATCTAACAGAACGGTTGTCAATGTGTGCACTCAACTTCCGGAGTTAAACCCGTGTGTGGATTCAGCAGTCTGCAAACACTTTCTCTGCAGAGTCCCAAAACAGGCGTTTTCAGCCCATTACCGGCATATGGAAGAAACAGCAGTAAGCACAGGGAAATATCTGCTTCTAAATCCAAAACGCAGCTATCTAACAGAACGGTTGTCAATGTGTGCACTCAACTTCCAGAGTTAAACCCGTGTGTGGATTCAGCAGTCTGCAAACACTTTCTCTGCAGAGTCCCAAAACAGGCGTTTTCAGCCCATTACCGGCATATGGAAGAAACAGCAGTAAGCACAAGGAAATATCTGCTTCTAAATCCAAAACGCAGCTATCTAACAGAACGGTTGTCAATGTGTGCACTCAACTTCCAGAGTTAAACCCGTGTGTGGATTCAGCAGTCTGCAAACACTTTCTCTGCAGAGTCCCAAAACAGGCGTTTTCAGCGCATTACCGGCATATGGAAGAAACAGCAGTAAGCACAGGGAAATATCTGCTTCTAAATCCAAAACGCAGCTATCTAACAGAACGGTTGTCAATGTGTGCACTCAACTTCCAGAGTTAAACCCGTGTGTGGATTCAGCAGTCTGCAAACACTTTCTCTGCAGAGTCCCAAAACAGGCGTTTTCAGCCCATTACCGGCATATGGAAGAAACAGCAGTAAGCACAGGGAAATATCTGCTTCTAAATCCAAAACGCAGCTATCTAACAGAACGGTTGTCAATGTGTGCACTCAACTTCCAGAGTTAAACCCGTGTGTGGATTCAGCAGTCTGCAAACACTTTCTCTGCAGAGTCCCAAAACAGGCGTTTTCAGCCCATTACCGGCATATGGAAGAAACAGCAGTAAGCACAGGGAAATATCTGCTTCTAAATCCAAAACGCAGCTATCTAACAGAACGGTTGTCAATGTGTGCACTCAACTTCCAGAGTTAAACCCGTGTGTGGATTCAGCAGTCTGCAAACACTTTCTCTGCAGAGTCCCAAAACAGGCGTTTTCAGCCCATTACCGGCATATGGAAGAAACAGCAGTAAGCACAGGGAAATATCTGCTTCTAAATCCAAAACGCAGCTATCTAACAGAACGGTTGTCAATGTGTGCACTCAACTTCCAGAGTTAAACCCGTGTGGGGATTCAGCAGTCTGCAAACACTTTCTCTGCAGAGTCCCAAAACAGGCGTTTTCAACCCATTACCGGCATATGGAAGAAACAGCAGTAAGCACAGGGAAATATCTGCTTCTAAATCCAAAACGCAGCTATCTAACAGAACGGTTGTCAATGTGTGCACTCAACTTCCAGAGTTAAACCCGTGTGTGGATTCAGCAGTCTGCAAACACTTTCTGTGCAGAGTCCCAAAACAGGCGTTTTCAGCCCATTACCGGCATAAGGAAGAAACAGCAGTAAGCACAGGGAAGTATCTGCTTCTAAATCCAAAACGCAGCTATCTAACAGAACGGTTGTCAATGTGTGCACTCAACTTCCAGAGTTAAACCCGTGTGTGGATTCAGCAGTCTGCAAACACTTTCTCTGCAGAGTCCCAAAACAGGCGTTTTCAACCCATTACCGGCATATGGAAGAAACAGCAGTAAGCACAGGGAAATATCTGCTTCTAAATCCAAAACGCAGCTATCTATCAGAACGGTTGTCAATGTGTGCACTCAACTTCCAGAGTTAAACCCGTGTGTGGATTCTGCAGTCTGCAAACACTTTCTCTGCAGAGTCCCAAAACAGGCGTTTTCAGCGCATTACCGGCATATGGAAGAAACAGCAGTAAGCACAGGGAAATATCTGCTTCTAAATCCAAAACACAGCTATCCAACAGAACGGTTGTCAATGTGTGCACTCAACTTCCAGAGTTAAAACCGTGTGTGGATTCAGCAGTCTGCAAACACTTTCTCTGCAGAGTCCCAAAACAGGCGTTTTCAGCCCATTACCGGCATATGGAAGAAACAGCAGTAAGCACAGGGAAATATCTGCTTCTAAATCCAAAACGCAGCTATATAACAGAACGGTTGGCAATGTGTGCACTCAACTTCCAGAGTTAAACCCGTGTGTGGATTCAGCAGTCTGCAAACACTTTCTCTGCAGAGTCCCAAAACAGGCGTTTTCAGCCCATTACCGGCATATGGAAGAAACAGCAGTAAGCACAGGGAAATATCTGCTTCTAAATCCAAAACGCAGCTATCTAACAGAACGGTTGTCAATGTGTGCACTCAACTTCCAGAGTTAAACCCGTGTGTGGATTCAGCAGTCTGCAAACACTTTCTCTGCAGAGTCCCAAAGCAGGCGTTTTCAGCCCATTACCGGCATATGGAAGAAACAGCAGTAAGCACAGGGAAATATCTGCTTCTAAATCCAAAACGCAGCTATCTAACAGAACGGTTGTCAATGTGTGCACTCAGCTTCCGGAGTTAAACCCGTGTGTGGATTCAGCAGTCTGCAAACACTTTCTCTGCAGAGTCCCAAAACAGGCGTTTTCAGCCCATTACCGGCATATGGAAGAAACAGCAGTAAGCACAGGGAAATATCTGCTTCTAAATCCAAAACGCAGCTATCTAACAGAACGGTTGTCAATGTGTGCACTCAACTTCCAGAGTTAAACCCGTGTGTGGATTCAGCAGTCTGCAAACACTTTCTCTGCAGAGTCCCAAAACAGGCGTTTTCAGCCCATTACCGGCATATGGAAGAAACAGCAGTAAGCACAAGGAAATATCTGCTTCTAAATCCAAAACGCAGCTATCTAACAGAACGGTTGTCAATGTGTGCACTCAACTTCCAGAGTTAAACCCGTGTGTGGATTCAGCAGTCTGCAAACACTTTCTCTGCAGAGTCCCAAAACAGGCGTTTTCAGCGCATTACCGGCATATGGAAGAAACAGCAGTAAGCACAGGGAAATATCTGCTTCTAAATCCAAAACGCAGCTATCTAACAGAACGGTTGTCAATGTGTGCACTCAACTTCCAGAGTTAAACCCGTGTGTGGATTCAGCAGTCTGCAAACACTTTCTCTGCAGAGTCCCAAAACAGGCGTTTTCAGCCCATTACCGGCATATGGAAGAAACAGCAGTAAGCACAGGGAAATATCTGCTTCTAAATCCAAAACGCAGCTATCTAACAGAATGGTTGTCAATGTGTGCACTCAACTTCCAGAGTTAAACCCGTGTGTATATTCAGCAGTCTGCAAACACTTTCTCTGCAGAGTCCCAAAACAGGCGTTTTCAGCCCATTACGGGCATATGGAAGAAACAGCAGTAAGCACAGGGAAATATCTGCTTCTAAATCCAAAACGCAGCTATCTAACAGAACGGTTGTCAATGTGTGCACTCAACTTCCAGAGTTAAACCCGTGTGTGGATTCAGCAGTCTGCAAACACTTTCTCTGCAGAGTCCCAAAGCAGGCGTTTTCAGCCCATTACCGGCATATGGAAGAAACAGCAGTAAGCACAGGGAAATATCTGCTTCTAAATCCAAAACGCAGCTATCTAACAGAACGGTTGTCAATGTGTGCACTCAACTTCCAGAGTTAAACCCGTGTGTGGATTCAGCAGTCTGCAAACACTTTCTCTGCAGAGTCCCAAAACAGGCGTTTTCAGCCCATTACCGGCATATGGAAGAAACATCAGTAAGCACAGGGAAATATCTGCTTCTAAATCCAAAACGCAGCTATCTAACAGAAAGGTTGTCAATGTGTGCACTCAACTTCCAGAGTTAGACCCGTGTGTGGATTCAGCAGTCTGCAAACACTTTCTCTGCAGAGTCCCCAAACAGGCGTTTTCAGCCCATTACCGGCATATGGAAGAAACAGCAGTAAGCACAGGGAAATATCTGCTTCTAAATCCAAAACGCAGCTATCTAACAGAACGGTTGTCAATGTGTGCACTCAACTTCCAGAGTTAAACCCGTGTGTGGATTCAGCAGTCTGCAAACACTTTCTCTGCAGAGTCCCAAAACAGGCGTTTTCAGCCCATTACCGGCATATGGAAGAAACAGCAGTAAGCACAGGGAAATATCTGCTTCTAAATCCAAAACGCAGCTATCTAACAGAACGATTGTCCATGTGTGCACTCAACTTCCAGAGTTAAACCCGTGTGTGGATTCAGCAGTCTGCAAACACTTTCTCTGCAGAGTCCCAAAACAGGCGTTTTCAGCCCATTACCGGCATATGGAAGAAACAGCAGTAAGCCCAGGTAAATATCTGCTTCTAAATCCAAAACGCAGCTATCTAACAGAACGGTTGTCAATGTGTGCACTCAACTTCCAGAGTGAAACCCGTGTGTGGATTCAGCAGTCTGCAAACACTTTCTCTGCAGAGTCCCAAAACAGGCGTTTTCAGCCCATTACCGGCATATGGAAGAAACAGCAGTAAGCACAGGGAAATATCTGCTTCTAAATCCAAAACGCAGCTATCTAACAGAACGGTTGTCAATGTGTGCACTCAACTTCCAGAGTTAAACCCGTGTGTGGATTCAGCAGTCTGCAAACACTTTCTCTGCAGAGTCCCAAAGCAGGCGTTTTCAGCCCATTACCGGCATATGGAAGAAACAGCAGTAAGCACAGGGAAATATCTGCTTCTAAATCCAAAACGCAGCTATCTAACAGAACGGTTGTCAATGTGTGCACTCAACTTCCAGAGTTAAACCCGTGTGTGGATTCAGCAGTCTGCAAACACTTTCTCTGCAGAGTCCCAAAGCAGGCGTTTTCAGCCCATTACCGGCATATGGAAGAAACAGCAGTAAGCACAGGGAAATATCTGCTTCTAAATCCAAAACGCAGCTATCTAACAGAACGGTTGTCAATGTGTGCACTCAGCTTCCGGAGTTAAACCCGTGTGTGGATTCAGCAGTCTGCAAACACTTTCTCTGCAGAGTCCCAAAACAGGCGTTTTCAGCCCATTACCGGCATATGGAAGAAACAGCAGTAAGCACAGGGAAATATCTGCTTCTAAATCCAAAACGCAGCTATCTAACAGAACGGTTGTCAATGTGTGCACTCAACTTCCAGAGTTAAACCCGTGTGTGGATTCAGCAGTCTGCAAACACTTTCTCTGCAGAGTCCCAAAACAGGCGTTTTCAGCCCATTACCGGCATATGGAAGAAACAGCAGTAAGCACAAGGAAATATCTGCTTCTAAATCCAAAACGCAGCTATCTAACAGAACGGTTGTCAATGTGTGCACTCAACTTCCAGAGTTAAACCCGTGTGTGGATTCAGCAGTCTGCAAACACTTTCTCTGCAGAGTCCCAAAACAGGCGTTTTCAGCGCATTACCGGCATATGGAAGAAACAGCAGTAAGCACAGGGAAATATCTGCTTCTAAATCCAAAACGCAGCTATCTAACAGAACGGTTGTCAATGTGTGCACTCAACTTCCAGAGTTAAACCCGTGTGTGGATTCAGCAGTCTGCAAACACTTTCTCTGCAGAGTCCCAAAACAGGCGTTTTCAGCCCATTACCGGCATATGGAAGAAACAGCAGTAAGCACAGGGAAATATCTGCTTCTAAATCCAAAACGCAGCTATCTAACAGAATGGTTGTCAATGTGTGCACTCAACTTCCAGAGTTAAACCCGTGTGTATATTCAGCAGTCTGCAAACACTTTCTCTGCAGAGTCCCAAAACAGGCGTTTTCAGCCCATTACCGGCATATGGAAGAAACAGCAGTAAGCACAGGGAAATATCTGCTTCTAAATCCAAAACGCAGCTATCTAACAGAACGGTTGTCAATGTGTGCACTCAACTTCCAGAGTTAAACCCGTGTGTGGATTCAGCAGTCTGCAAACACTTTCTCTGCAGAGTCCCAAAACAGGCGTTTTCAGCGCATTACCGGCATATGGAAGAAACAGCAGTAAGCACAGGGAAATATCTGCTTCTAAATCCAAAACGCAGCTATCTAACAGAACGGTTGTCAATGTGTGCACTCAACTTCCGGAGTTAAACCCGTGTGTGGATTCAGCAGTCTGCAAACACTTTCTCTGCAGAGTCCCAAAACAGGCGTTTTCAGCCCATTACCGGCATATGGAAGAAACAGCAGTAAGCACAGGGAAATATCTGCTTCTAAATCCAAAACGCAGCTATCTAACAGAACGGTTGTCAATGTGTGCACTCAACTTCCAGAGTTAAACCCGTGTGTGGATTCAGCAGTCTGCAAACACTTTCTCTGCAGAGTCCCAAAACAGGCGTTTTCAGCCCATTACCGGCATATGGAAGAAACAGCAGTAAGCACAAGGAAATATCTGCTTCTAAATCCAAAACGCAGCTATCTAACAGAACGGTTGTCAATGTGTGCACTCAACTTCCAGAGTTAAACCCGTGTGTGGATTCAGCAGTCTGCAAACACTTTCTCTGCAGAGTCCCAAAACAGGCGTTTTCAGCGCATTACCGGCATATGGAAGAAACAGCAGTAAGCACAGGGAAATATCTGCTTCTAAATCCAAAACGCAGCTATCTAACAGAACGGTTGTCAATGTGTGCACTCAACTTCCAGAGTTAAACCCGTGTGTGGATTCAGCAGTCTGCAAACACTTTCTCTGCAGAGTCCCAAAACAGGCGTTTTCAGCCCATTACCGGCATATGGAAGAAACAGCAGTAAGCACAGGGAAATATCTGCTTCTAAATCCAAAACGCAGCTATCTAACAGAACGGTTGTCAATGTGTGCACTCAACTTCCAGAGTTAAACCCGTGTGTGGATTCAGCAGTCTGCAAACACTTTCTCTGCAGAGTCCCAAAACAGGCGTTTTCAGCCCATTACCGGCATATGGAAGAAACAGCAGTAAGCACAGGGAAATATCTGCTTCTAAATCCAAAACGCAGCTATCTAACAGAACGGTTGTCAATGTGTGCACTCAACTTCCAGAGTTAAACCCGTGTGTGGATTCAGCAGTCTGCAAACACTTTCTCTGCAGAGTCCCAAAACAGGCGTTTTCAGCCCATTACCGGCATATGGAAGAAACAGCAGTAAGCACAGGGAAATATCTGCTTCTAAATCCAAAACGCAGCTATCTAACAGAACGGTTGTCAATGTGTGCACTCAACTTCCAGAGTTAAACCCGTGTGTGGATTCAGCAGTCTGCAAACACTTTCTCTGCAGAGTCCCAAAACAGGCGTTTTCAACCCATTACCGGCATATGGAAGAAACAGCAGTAAGCACAGGGAAATATCTGCTTCTAAATCCAAAACGCAGCTATCTAACAGAACGGTTGTCAATGTGTGCACTCAACTTCCAGAGTTAAACCCGTGTGTGGATTCAGCAGTCTGCAAACACTTTCTGTGCAGAGTCCCAAAACAGGCGTTTTCAGCCCATTACCGGCATAAGGAAGAAACAGCAGTAAGCACAGGGAAGTATCTGCTTCTAAATCCAAAACGCAGCTATCTAACACAACGGTTGTCAATGTGTGCACTCAACTTCCAGAGTTAAACCCGTGTGTGGATTCAGCAGTCTGCAAACACTTTCTCTGCAGAGTCCCAAAACAGGCGTTTTCAACCCATTACCGGCATATGGAAGAAACAGCAGTAAGCACAGGGAAATATCTGCTTCTAAATCCAAAACGCAGCTATCTATCAGAAGGGTTGTCAATGTGTGCACTCAACTTCCAGAGTTAAACCCGTGTGTGGATTTTGCAGTCTGCAAACACTTTCTCTGCAGAGTCCCAAAACAGGCGTTTTCAGCGCATTACCGGCATATGGAAGAAACAGCAGTAAGCACAGGGAAATATCTGCTTCTAAATCCAAAACGCAGCTATCCAACAGAACGGTTGTCAATGTGTGCACTCAACTTCCAGAGTTAAACCCGTGTGTGGATTCAGCAGTCTGCAAACACTTTCTCTGCAGAGTCCCAAAACAGGCGTTTTCAGCCCATTACCGGCATATGGAAGAAACAGCAGTAAGCACAGGGAAATATCTGCTTCTAAATCCAAAACGCAGCTATATAACAGAACGGTTGGCAATGTGTGCACTCAACTTCCAGAGTTAAACCCGTGTGTGGATTCAGCAGTCTGCAAACACTTTCTCTGCAGAGTCCCAAAACAGGCGTTTTCAGCCCATTACCGGCATATGGAAGAAACAGCAGTAAGCACAGGGAAATATCTGCTTCTAAATCCAAAACGCAGCTATCTAACAGAACGGTTGTCAATGTGTGCACTCAACTTCCAGAGTTAAACCCGTGTGTGGATTCAGCAGTCTGCAAACACTTTCTCTGCAGAGTCCCAAAACAGGCGTTTTCAACCCATTACCGGCATATGGAAGAAACAGCAGTAAGCACAGGGAAATATCTGCTTCTAAATCCAAAACGCAGCTATCTAACAGAACGGTTGTCAATGTGTGCACTCAACTTCCAGAGTTAAACCCGTGTGTGGATTCAGCAGTCTGCAAACACTTTCTCTGCGGAGTCCCAAAGCAGGCGTTTTCAGCCCATTACCGGCATATGGAAGAAACAGCAGTAAGCACAGGGAAATATCTGCTTCTAAATCCAAAACGCAGCTATCTAACAGAACGGTTGTCAATGTGTGCACTCAACTTCCGGAGTTAAACCCGTGTGTGGATTCAGCAGTCTGCAAACACTTTCTCTGCAGAGTCCCAAAGCAGGCGTTTTCAGCCCATTACCGGCATATGGAAGAAACAGCAGTAAGCACAGGGAAATATCTGCTTCTAAATCCAAAACGCAGCTATCTAACAGAACGGTTGTCAATGTGTGCACTCAACTTCCAGAGTTAAAACCGTGTGTGGATTCAGCAGTCTGCAAACACTTTCTCTGCAGAGTCCCAAAACAGGCGTTTTCAGCCCATTACCGGCATATGGAAGAAACAGCAGTAAGCACAGGGAAATATCTGCTTCTAAATCCAAAACGCAGCTATCTAACAGAACGGTTGTCAATGTGTGCACTCAACTTCCAGAGTTAAACCCGTGTGTGGATTCAGCAGTCTGCAAACACTTTCTCTGCAGAGTCCCAAAACAGGCGTTTTCAGCGCATTACCGGCATATGGAAGAAACAGCAGTAAGCACAGGGAAATATCTGCTTCTAAATCCAAAATGCAGCTATCTAACAGAACGGTTGTCAATGTGTGCACTCAACTTCCGGAGTTAAACCCGTGTGTGGATTCAGCAGTCTGCAAACACTTTCTCTGCAGAGTCCCAAAACAGGCGTTTTCAGCCCATTACCGGCATATGGAAGAAACAGCAGTAAGCACAGGGAAATATCTGCTTCTAAATCCAAAACGCAGCTATCTAACAGAACGGTTGTCAATGTGTGCACTCAACTTCCAGAGTTAAACCCGTGTGTGGATTCAGCAGTCTGCAAACACTTTCTCTGCAGAGTCCCAAAACAGGCGTTTTCAGCCCATTACCGGCATATGGAAGAAACAGCAGTAAGCACAAGGAAATATCTGCTTCTAAATCCAAAACGCAGCTATCTAACAGAACGGTTGTCAATGTGTGCACTCAACTTCCAGAGTTAAACCCGTGTGTGGATTCAGCAGTCTGCAAACACTTTCTCTGCAGAGTCCCAAAACAGGCGTTTTCAGCGCATTACCGGCATATGGAAGAAACAGCAGTAAGCACAGGGAAATATCTGCTTCTAAATCCAAAACGCAGCTATCTAACAGAACGGTTGTCAATGTGTGCACTCAACTTCCAGAGTTAAACCCGTGTGTGGATTCAGCAGTCTGCAAACACTTTCTCTGCAGAGTCCCAAAACAGGCGTTTTCAGCCCATTACCGGCATATGGAAGAAACAGCAGTAAGCACAGGGAAATATCTGCTTCTAAATCCAAAACGCAGCTATCTAACAGAATGGTTGTCAATGTGTGCACTCAACTTCCAGAGTTAAACCCGTGTGTATATTCAGCAGTCTGCAAACACTTTCTCTGCAGAGTCCCAAAACAGGCGTTTTCAGCCCATTACCGGCATATGGAAGAAACAGCAGTAAGCACAGGGAAATATCTGCTTCTAAATCCAAAACGCAGCTATCTAACAGAACGGTTGTCAATGTGTGCACTCAACTTCCAGAGTTAAACCCGTGTGTGGATTCAGCAGTCTGCAAACACTTTCTCTGCAGAGTCCCAAAGCAGGCGTTTTCAGCCCATTACCGGCATATGGAAGAAACAGCAGTAAGCACAGGGAAATATCTGCTTCTAAATCCAAAACGCAGCTATCTAACAGAACGGTTGTCAATGTGTGTACTCAACTTCCAGAGTTAAACCCGTGTGTGGATTCAGCAGTCTGCAAACACTTTCTCTGCAGAGTCCCAAAACAGGCGTTTTCAGCCCATTACCGGCATATGGAAGAAACAGCAGTAAGCACAGGGAAATATCTGCTTCTAAATCCAAACCGCAGCTATCTAACAGAACGGTTGTCAATGTGTGCACTCAACTTCCGGAGTTAAACCCGTGTGTGGATTCAGCAGTCTGCAAACACTTTCTCTGCAGAGTCCCAAAACAGGCGTTTTCAGCCCATTACCGGCATATGGAAGAAACAGCAGTAAGCACAGGGAAATATCTGCTTCTAAATCCAAAACGCAGCTATCTAACAGAACGGTTGTCAATGTGTGCACTCAACTTCCAGAGTTAAACCCGTGTGTGGATTCAGCAGTCTGCAAACACTTTCTCTGCAGAGTCCCAAAACAGGCGTTTTCAGCCCATTACCGGCATATGGAAGAAACAGCAGTAAGCACAGGGAAATATCTGCTTCTAAATCCAAAACGCAGCTATCTAACAGAACGGTTGTCAATGTGTGCACTCAACTTCCAGAGTTAAACCCGTGTGTGGATTCAGCAGTCTGCAAACACTTTCTCTGCAGAGTCCCAAAACAGGCGTTTTCAGCCCATTACCGGCATATGGAAGAAACAGCAGTAAGCACAGGGAAATATCTGCTTCTAAATCCAAAACGCAGCTATCTAACAGAACGGTTGTCAATGTGTGCACTCAACTTCCAGAGTTAAACCCGTGTGTGGATTCAGCAGTCTGCAAACACTTTCTCTGCAGAGACCCAAAACAGGCGTTTTCAGCCCATTACCGGCATATGGAGAAACAGCAGTAAGCACAGGGAAATATCTGCTTCTAAATCCAAAACGCAGCTATCTAACAGAACGGTTGTCAATGTGTGCACTCAACTTCCAGAGTTAAACCCGTGTGTGGATTCAGCAGTCTGCAAACACTTTCTCTGCAGAGTCCCAAAACAGGCGTTTTCAGCCCATTACCGGCATATGGAAGAAACAGCAGTAAGCACAGGGAAATATCTGCTTCTAAATCCAAAACGCAGCTATCTAACAGAACGGTTGTCAATGTGTGCACTCAACTTCCAGAGTTAAACCCGTGTGTGGATTCAGCAGTCTGCAAACACTTTCTCTGCAGAGTCCCAAAACAGGCGTTTTCAGCCCATTACCGGCACATGGAAGAAACAGCATTAAGCACAGGGAAATATCTGCTTCTAAATCCAAAACGCAGCTATCTAACAGAACGGTTGTCAATGTGTGCACTCAACTTCCAGAGTTAAACCCGTGTGTGGATTCAGCAGTCTGCAAACACTTTCTCTGCAGAGTCCCAAAACAGGCGTTTTCAGCGCATTACCGGCATATGGAAGAAACAGCAGTAAGCACAGGGAAATATCTGCTTCTAAATCCAAAACGCAGCTATCTAACAGAACGGTTGTCAATGTGTGCACTCAACTTCCGGAGTTAAACCCGTGTGTGGATTCAGCAGTCTGCAAACACTTTCTCTGCAGAGTCCCAAAACAGGCGTTTTCAGCCCATTACCGGCATATGGAAGAAACAGCAGTAAGCACAGGGAAATATCTGCTTCTAAATCCAAAACGCAGCTATCTAACAGAACGGTTGTCAATGTGTGCACTCAACTTCCAGAGTTAAACCCGTGTGTGGATTCAGCAGTCTGCAAACACTTTCTCTGCAGAGTCCCAAAACAGGCGTTTTCAGCCCATTACCGGCATATGGAAGAAACAGCAGTAAGCACAGTGAAATATCTGCTTCTAAATCCAAAACGCAGCTATCTAACAGAACGGTTGTCAATGTGTGCACTCAACTTCCAGAGTTAAACCCGTGTGTGGATTCAGCAGTCTGCAAACACTTTCTCTGCAGAGTCCCAAAACAGGCGTTTTCAACCCATTACCGGCATATGGAAGAAACAGCAGTAAGCACAGGGAAATATCTGCTTCTAAATCCAAAACGCAGCTATCTAACAGAACGGTTGTCAATGTGTGCACTCAACTTCCAGAGTTAAACCCGTGTGTGGATTCAGCAGTCTGCAAACACTTTCTCTGCAGAGTCCCAAAACAGGCGTTTTCAGCCCATTACCGGCATATGGAAGAAACAGCAGTAAGCACAGGGAAATATCTTCTTCTAAATCCAAAACGCAGCTATCTAACAGAACGGTTGTCAATGTGTGCACTCAACTTCCAGAGTTAAACCCGTGTGTGGATTCAGCAGTCTGCAAACACTTTCTCTGCAGAGTCCCAAAACAGGCGTTTTCAGCCCATTCCCGGCATATGGAAGAAACAGCAGTAAGCACAGGGAAATATCTGCTTCTAAATCCAAAACGCAGCTATCTAACAGAACGGTTGTCAATGTGTGCACTCAACTTCCAGAGTTAAACCCGTGTGTGGATTCAGCAGTCTGCAAACACTTTCTCTGCAGAGTCCCAAAACAGGCGTTTTCAGCCCATTACCGGCATATGGAAGAAACAGCAGTAAGCACAGGGAAATATCTGCTTCTAAATCCAAAACGCAGCTATCTAACAGAACGGTTGTCAATGTGTGCACTCAACTTCCAGAGTTAAACCCGTGTGTGGATTCAGCAGTCTGCAAACACTTTCTCTGCAGAGTCCCAAAACAGGCGTTTTCAGCCCATTACCGGCATATGGAAGAAACAGCAGTAAGCACAGGGAAATATCTGCTTCTAAATCCAAAACGCAGCTATCTAACAGAACGGTTGTCAATGTGTGCACTCAACTTCCAGAGTTAAACCCGTGTGTGGATTCAGCAGTCTGCAAACACTTTCTCTGCAGAGTCCCAAAACAGGCGTTTTCAGCCCATTACCGGCATATGGAAGAAACAGCAGTAAGCACAGGGAAATATCTGCTTCTAAATCCAAAACGCAGCTATCTAACAGAAAGGTTGTCAATGTGTGCACTCAACTTCCAGAGTTAGACCCGTGTGTGGATTCAGCAGTCTGCAAACACTTTCTCTGCAGAGTCCCCAAACAGGCGTTTTCAGCCCATTACCGGCATATGGAAGAAACAGCAGTAAGCACAGGGAAATATCTGCTTCTAAATCCAAAACGCAGCTATCTAACAGAACGGTTGTCAATGTGTGCACTCAACTTCCAGAGTTAAACCCGTGTGTGGATTCAGCAGTCTGCAAACACTTTCTCTGCAGAGTCCCAAAAAAGGCGTTTTCAGCCCATTACCGGCATATGGAAGAAACAGCAGTAAGCACAGGGAAATATCTGCTTCTAAATCCAAAACGCAGCTATCTAACAGAACGATTGTCAATGTGTGCACTCAACTTCCAGAGTTAAACCCGTGTGTGGATTCAGCAGTCTGCAAACACTTTCTCTGCAGAGTCCCAAAACAGGCGTTTTCAGCCCATTACCGGCATATGGAAGAAACAGCAGTAAGCCCAGGTAAATATCTGCTTCTAAATCCAAAACGCAGCTATCTAACAGAACGGTTGTCAATGTGTGCACTCAACTTCCAGAGTGAAACCCGTGTGTGGATTCAGCAGTCTGCAAACACTTTCTCTGCAGAGTCCCAAAACAGGCGTTTTCAGCCCATTACCGGCATATGGAAGAAACAGCAGTAAGCACAGGGAAATATCTGCTTCTAAATCCAAAACGCAGCTATCTAACAGAACGGTTGTCAATGTGTGCACTCAACTTCCAGAGTTAAACCCGTGTGTGGATTCAGCAGTCTGCAAACACTTTCTCTGCAGAGTCCCAAAGCAGGCGTTTTCAGCCCATTACCGGCATATGGAAGAAACAGCAGTAAGCACAGGGAAATATCTGCTTCTAAATCCAAAACGCAGCTATCTAACAGAACGGTTGTCAATGTGTGCACTCAACTTCCAGAGTTAAACCCGTGTGTGGATTCAGCAGTCTGCAAACACTTTCTCTGCAGAGTCCCAAAGCAGGCGTTTTCAGCCCATTACCGGCATATGGAAGAAACAGCAGTAAGCACAGGGAAATATCTGCTTCTAAATCCAAAACGCAGCTATCTAACAGAACGGTTGTCAATGTGTGCACTCAACTTCCAGAGTTAAACCCGTGTGTGGATTCAGCAGTCTGCAAACACTTTCTCTGCAGAGTCCCAAAACAGGCGTTTTCAGCCCATTACCGGCATATGGAAGAAACAGCAGTAAGCACAGGGAAATATCTGCTTCTAAATCCAAAACGCAGCTATCTAACAGAACGGTTGTCAATGTGTGCACTCAACTTCCAGAGTTAAACCCGTGTGTGGATTCAGCAGTCTGCAAACACTTTCTCTGCAGAGTCCCAAAGCAGGCGTTTTCAGCCCATTACCGGCATATGGAAGAAACAGCAGTAAGCACAGGGAAATATCTGCTTCTAAATCCAAAACGCAGCTATCTAACAGAACGGTTGTCAATGTGTGCACTCAACTTCCAGAGTTAAACCCGTGTGTGGATTCAGCAGTCTGCAAACACTTTCTCTGCAGAGTCCCAAAACAGGCGTTTTCAGCCCATTACCGGCATATGGAAGAAACAGCAGTAAGCACAGGGAAATATCTGCTTCTAAATCCAAAACGCAGCTATCTAACAGAACGGTTGTCAATGTGTGCACTCAACTTCCAGAGTTAAACCCGTGTGTGGATTCAGCAGTCTGCAAACACTTTCTCTGCAGAGTCCCAAAACAGGCGTTTTCAGCCCATTACCGGCATATGGAAGAAACAGCAGTAAGCACAGGGAAATATCTGCTTCTAAATCCAAAACGGAGCTATCTAACAGAACGGTTGTCAATGTGTGCACTCAACTTCCGGAGTTAAACCCGTGTGTGGATTCAGCAGTCTGCAAACACTTTCTCTGCAGAGTCCCAAAACAGGCGTTTTCAGCCCATTACCGGCATATGGAAGAAACAGCAGTAAGCACAGGGAAATATCTGCTTCTAAATCCAAAACGCAGCTATCTAACAGAACGGTTGTCAATGTGTGCACTCAACTTCCAGAGTTAAACCCGTGTGTGGATTCAGCAGTCTGCAAACACTTTCTCTGCAGAGTCCCAAAACAGGCGTTTTCAGCCCATTACCGGCATATGGAAGAAACAGCAGTAAGCACAAGGAAATATCTGCTTCTAAATCCAAAACGCAGCTATCTAACAGAACGGTTGTCAATGTGTGCACTCAACTTCCAGAGTTAAACCCGTGTGTGGATTCAGCAGTCTGCAAACACTTTCTCTGCAGAGTCCCAAAACAGGCGTTTTCAGCGCATTACCGGCATATGGAAGAAACAGCAGTAAGCACAGGGAAATATCTGCTTCTAAATCCAAAACGCAGCTATCTAACAGAACGGTTGTCAATGTGTGCACTCAACTTCCAGAGTTAAACCCGTGTGTGGATTCAGCAGTCTGCAAACACTTTCTCTGCAGAGTCCCAAAACAGGCGTTTTCAGCCCATTACCGGCATATGGAAGAAACAGCAGTAAGCACAGGGAAATATCTGCTTCTAAATCCAAAACGCAGCTATCTAACAGAACGGTTGTCAATGTGTGCACTCAACTTCCAGAGTTAAACCCGTGTGTGGATTCAGCAGTCTGCAAACACTTTCTCTGAAGAGTCCCAAAACAGGCGTTTTCAGCCCATTACCGGCATATGGAAGAAACAGCAGTAAGCACAGGGAAATATCTGCTTCTAAATCCAAAACGCAGCTATCTAACAGAACGGTTGTCAATGTGTGCACTCAACTTCCAGAGTTAAACCCGTGTGTGGATTCAGCAGTCTGCAAACACTTTCTCTGCAGAGTCCCAAAACAGGCGCTTTCAGCCCATTACCGGCATATGGAAGAAACAGCAGTAAGCACAGGGAAATATCTGCTTCTAAATCCAAAACGCAGCTATCTATCAGAACGGTTGTCAATGTGTGCACTCAACTTCCAGAGTTAAACCCGTGTGTGGATTCTGCAGTCTGCAAACACTTTCTCTGCAGAGTCCCA
The DNA here is from genome assembly GCF_030222135.1 of Aotus nancymaae. Classification (NCBI taxonomy): domain Eukaryota; kingdom Metazoa; phylum Chordata; class Mammalia; order Primates; family Aotidae; genus Aotus; species Aotus nancymaae. Next base: position 30,310 of record NW_026989242.1, read on the forward strand.
AAACAGGCGTTTTCAGCGCATTACCGGCATATGGAAGAAACAGCAGTAAGCACAGGGAAATATCTGCTTCTAAATCCAAAACGCAGCTATCCAACAGAACGGTTGTCAATGTGTGCACTCATCTTCCAGAGTTAAACCCGTGTGTGGATTCAGCAGTCTGCAAACACTTTCTCTGCAGAGTCCCAAAACAGGCGTTTTCAGCCCATTACCGGCATATGGAAGAAACAGCAGTAAGCACAGGGAAATATCTGCTTCTAAATCCAAAACGCAGCTATCTAACAGAACGGTTGGCAATGTGTGCACTCAACTTCCAGAGTTAAACCCGTGTGTGGATTCAGCAGTCTGCAAACACTTTCTCTGCAGAGTCCCAAAACAGGCGTTTTCAGCCCATTACCGGCATATGGAAGAAACAGCAGTAAGCACAGGGAAATATCTGCTTCTAAATCCAAAACGCAGCTATCTAACAGAACGGTTGTCAATGTGTGCACTCAACTTCCAGAGTTAAACCCGTGTGTGGATTCAGCAGTCTGCAAACACTTTCTCTGCAGAGTCCCAAAACAGGCGTTTTCAACCCATTACCGGCATATGGAAGAAACAGCAGTAAGCACAGGGAAATATCTGCTTCTAAATCCAAAACGCAGCTATCTAACAGAACGGTTGTCAATGTGTGCACTCAACTTCCAGAGTTAAACCCGTGTGTGGATTCAGGAGTCTGCAAACACTTTCTCTGCAGAGTCCCCAAACAGGCGTTTTCAGCCCATTACCGGCATATGGAAGAAACAGCAGTAAGCACAGGGAAATATCTGCTTCTAAATCCAAAACGCAGCTATCTAACAGAACGGTTGTCAATGTGTGCACTCAACTTCCAGAGTTAAACCCGTGTGTGGATTCAGCAGTCTGCAAACACTTTCTCTGCAGAGTCCCAAAACAGGCGTTTTCAGCCCATTACCGGCATATGGAAGAAACAGCAGTAAGCACAGGGAAATATCTGCTTCTAAATCCAAAACGCAGCTATCTAACAGAACGGTTGTCAATGTGTGCACTCAACTTCCAGAGTTAAACCCGTGTGTGGATTCAGCAGTCTGCAAACACTTTCTCTGCAGAGTCCCAAAGCAGGCGTTTTCAGCCCATTACCGGCATATGGAAGAAACAGCAGTAAGCACAGGGAAATATCTGCTTCTAAATCCAAAACGCAGCTATCTAACAGAACGGTTGTCAATGTGTGCACTCAACTTCCAGAGTTAAACCCGTGTGTGGATTCAGCAGTCTGCAAACACTTTCTCTGCAGAGTCCCAAAACAGGCGTTTTCAGCCCATTACCGGCATATGGAAGAAACAGCAGTAAGCACAGGGAAATATCTGCTTCTAAATCCAAAACGCAGCTATCT